>NC_049908.1:30507068-30564197 GCF_001411555.2 Juglans regia
ATATAATACTAATGTATAATAACTATTAGTATAACTAATATCGCTACTAGTATAACTAATATTAATACTAATACTAATATACTAATACTATTATATAGTTATATTAAATTAAAATCATTATAGCAAGTACTAATATATAATTATTCTAATCACTACAACTAATTCTAATACTAATATAGACTATAGTTATAACTTGTAGTATCATAATTATACTAAATCACTATAACTTATACTAATATAGTTATACTAAATGACTATAAGTTATAACTACAACTATATATATTATATAGTATTAATATCACTATTAGTATAATATATAGTATTAATAATAACTAATAGTCTAATACTAATATAACTATTAGTATAACTATTAGTATAACTAATATCACTACTAGTATAACTAATATTAATACTAATACTATTATATAGTTATATTAAATTAAAATCATTATAGCAAGTACTAATATATAATTATTCTAATCACTACAACTAATTCTAATACTAATATAGACTATAGTTATAACTTGTAGTATCATAATTATACTAAATCACTATAACTTATACTAATATAGTTATACTAAATGACTATAAGGTATAACTATAACTATATATATTATATAGTATTAATATCACTATTAGTATAATATATAGTATTAATAATAACTAATAGTCTAATACTAATATAACTATTAGTATAACTAATATGACTACTAGTATAACTAATATTAATACTAATACTAATATACTAATACTATTATATAGTTATACTAAATTAAAATCATTATAGAAAATACTAATATATAATTATTCTAATCACTACAACTAATTCTAATACTAATATAGACTATAGTTATAACTTGTAGTATCATAATTATACTAAATCACTATAACTAAATGACTATAAGTTATAACTATAACTATATATATTATATAGTATTAATATCACTATTAGTATAATATATAGTATTAATAATAACTAATAGTCTAATACTAATATAACTATTAGTATAACTAAATCCCTATATAATAATATATATCATATATTTTTTTTATGAATCTTCATATATATATATAATATAAAATAGATTCATATTAATTAGTATATAATGTATATTAGTATATTACTATAGTAACTATTCATTATAAAAATTTAAAAAAAAAAAAAAAAACTTATTCATTTATCATTACAGCAAAAACGGCACCGTTGGATACTGGGAGGGTATTGATTCATTTATCTTAGAATTAGGTCTGCACTGCAGTCCCTCTCTCTCGCGCAAGTCACCCGGTCCCTCTCTCTCGCGCAGGCTCGCAGCGCCACAGCCCTCTCGGCTCTCTCGCGCAGCGTCTCCCTCGCACGGCCCGAATCGTAGAGCCCCTCTCTGTCGCGCAACCCCTCTCTCGCAGAACCCCTCTCTCGCGCAGCGTCTCCCTCGCACGGCCCGAATCGCAGAGCCCCTCTCTCGCCGTCTCGCGCAACCCTCCTCTCACGGAGTCACGCAGGCCGCAGCTCCTCTTGGTAACCGATTACCCAAATCCATCTCTGTTCTTTAATCAAATTTTTGAGGTTGATAATGTTGATTTTTTCGAATTTTTGAGGTTGATAATGTTGATTTTTTCGAATCTTTGAGGTTGATAATGTTGATTTTTGTTGGTTCTATAATTAATTCCTAGCTGTACGAATAGTCTGAATCGAGAATCTGCGAAGCCTTCAAATATTTGTTTGTTTCATTCCGTGCTTATTATATGACCCGAATGGAGTATGTGCAAATTTGGATTCAAATTCCTTCAGAAGCTGTTTGATTCTTTACATATGATTTCTGTGTTATTGGTTTTTCTATGTGTAGGTGCTTTATGTCTCTGTTAGGGCTTTTACTGATCCAGAAATAGATTCCTCTCTTAGTGTTTGTTAAGTCAGCAGAATTATTCCACTTAAAAGAATCTTCTGCAATATCTCCTTGTAACAGAAAAGATAAATAGTCTAGCTAGGTGTCATGAGTTGATTGGTTTGTTTTAGAATTCTGTTATGAAATGCTTCTATATATTCTCTACTGTACTGAGGTTTTGTTGTATGAAAATTACAGAAGATGAATGCAGAGCATCTTTACGGTTTTATCTCAAACAATGCATATGCATTTTATTTAAACCGTCTGCCCTGTATTTTCTACATACATGAGTAGTACCATATATTAAAACAATGTGCCTGATCTTTTCCAAGGACAGAGATCTGGGACAAGTAGTTTTCGACGACTATAATGTTTTAACCTTTCAACCGTATTATTTTAACCGTATTATTTTATTTGTTTGTTGTGTGTTAGTTCTTAAATCATGAATATAGAAGGCAGACACACGTCTACATCCACAGCTGCATCTTCTCCTGGCATCCCTGAACAGCCTATTGATGCTCCTTGTCCCATGGTTGAAGAGTCCACCGGACCAATAGAATCTTCGGTAGGCACTCGGACTCCTAGTGCCTTCTGTTCTAACCCTCGCCCTCCACCTGGTAGTAGAGTTCCTAAGAATAGGTCTTTAGTATGGGTCCACTTCACAAGAGTGCCCGATTGTGATCCTGAAGAGCCTATAGCTACTTGTAACCATTGTGGGAGGCAATGGAAATGCCATCCCAAAAGGCAAGGCACTTCGGCCATGAAAACACACATCCAACTTTGTCCCAAAAATCGTAAGAGTAAGTTGGACAACACTCAAACATTCTTGGTCCCGGAAGCAAGAATTGAAGGCCAAGGGGAGAAGACCTTAGGGATGACCAAGTACAATGAGAAAAAAATCCGGGCAGCCCTTGCTAGGATGGTGATAGTGGATGAGTTACCCTTTAGGGTTGTTGAGGGCCAAGGGTTTCGGGAATACACTAAATCCCTTGATCCTAGGTTTTCAATTCCTTCTCGATTTACCGTAATGCGTGACTGTATGAGGCTATTTTTGAAAGAGAAAGATAGCTTGAAGAAAATGTTTTTGACCACCAAACAAAGAGTGTGCCTGACCACTGACACTTGGACTTCTATCCAAAATATTAATTACATGTGTGTGACCGCTCACTTTATTGATGGTGATTGGAAGTTGCAGAAGCGGATCATTTCATTCGTTCGGATTAGTGACCACAAGGGGGCAACGATTGGGAGGGAATTGGAGGAGTGTATGCTTGATTGGGGCATTGACAAAATCCTCACAATTACGGTGGACAATGCTACCTCTAACGACTCTGCTATTGATTGGTTGAGAACAAGGGAAATAGGAAGTGAGGATTGTGTTGCAGCTCACGAGTTTATTCACATGAGGTGTACGGCACACATCTTAAACCTTGTTGTGAGTGAAGGTTTGAAAGATGTTGATGACTCGATCATAAGAATCAGAAATTTGATTAAGTATGTGAAGTCTTCTCCCCAAAGACTTGCCACTTTCAAGTCTTGTGTTGATAGGTCAAAAGTGCCATGTTCTAGTTTCTTGTGCCTCGACGTGCCTACTAGATGGAACTCGACTTTTCTTATGTTGGACGTGGTTGAGAAGTATCAAAAAGCCTTCCAACTTTTGCTTGATGAGGATCCCTACTCAAGAGTTTATTTATCTGAGGATGGGCATGGGAAAAAGGGTCTTGGAGCTCCTGAGTCTGATGATTGGGAGACCATAAGAAACTTTTCGAAGTTTCTTCATGTATTTTATAATGTCACCATGCGTATTTCTGGTACACTATATGTTACATCAAATTTGTATGTCCAAGAGCTCATTAATATTCATAAAAATTTGAATGTTTTTTGTACCAATAGTAATCGACGCTTGAGTTCAATGGCTTTGAGAATGAAGACAAAATATAATAAATATTGGGGTGATCTTGAAAAAATAAATCGATTGTTGTTTGTGGCTGCCATTCTTGATCCACGGTACAAATTAGTTGCTCAAGCATATTGGTTCAACAAAACATTGGGGGATGAGAGGGGTGAGGAGTTTGCTGTACTCCTCAAGAGAGATATGGAATATTTATATGAACAATATGTAGGGTTTTGTGGTGGCCGTGTAACTGGGTCTAAGTCAAATCGGAGTCGGAGTGGTGAGGCTAGTGCATCAATGGGGAGTAATAGTGGTACCGGTAATGATGATGATCCCATGGACTTTTTGTTCGAATTCCATAAAGATCAAAAATCAGCATCCTTGATGGATTGTAAGTCTGAACTAGAGCGGTATTTGTTGGAGGATGTTGAGATTCCTACGGGGAATTTTGAAATTTTGGTATGGTGGAAAGTCAACTCAAGCAAATATCCGGTTCTTGCCCTAATGGCAAGAGATATCTTGGCCATTCCGATCACCACCGTTGCATCTGAGTCGGCATTTAGCACAGGAGGCCGTGTCCTGGATCCATTTAGGAGTTCTTTGGCTCCTAGAACTGTCGAAGCTCTTGTGTGCACGCAAAACTGGTTGAAATCAACTCCTATATGCTTGAGTCAAAATTATACGGATGCCATTGATGATGCGGAGAGTTATAAGTTAGACTCAGGTAATGTATTTAGAGATTTTTTTAAGTTGTTATATATGTTGATTTTGACATTTTCTGATACTAACCTCTTATACTTTAACATCTTAATGTAGAATTAATCACTGGTATGGCCAACTTACTTCGTGAAGATGATTGACAATTTGACATATTGAGCCTTTGAGGTTTGAGCTACTATCCAAAATACTAAATGCTTCATGCTAAATTCTGTTTACTTTTCAAAGACAACTATGCTATCTACTTCTACTTTATTTATACCATTGGTCCATATATATTTAAGTTTCCGAGACCTTACTTCTACTTTGTTTATTTTTCATATGATATTAAAGTTGGGTTGTTTTTCTTACTAATATTTTCATTTTTTTTTTCAGGCACAACTTGAAAGTTGGAAGTTGGAACATTTGGAAATTTGTAACATTTAATATATTTTGGTTCATTTGTTGGGCATTTAGAATATTGTAATTTGGAAGCTTGTAATTTATTTTATTTTGGTGCATTTGAAAGTTTGTAATTAAATATTTAAATGTTGTTGGAACATTTATTTTGGTTGGCTCTTAGAACATTTTGGATTTCTTTTTTGTTAGCTATGTGATGGATGATGGATGGTAGGTGTGATATGTGGATGTTTATTGAAGTGATTAGTATTTAGTTGGATGTGGATATGAGGATATGGATGATGGATGATGTGGATATTAGTAAGTTTGGCCCTTTGAAATAGGTGTGATATGCATGTTTTTGTTTGCATGTTCTTTTAGTATAATGATAACATTAGATTGATATTGCATGCATGTCCAGGTTTTCTATTTAGTTTAGATTGTAATATTGAGAAAGTTGAAATTTGAAAGCCCACAAATTTTTTTTTTTTAAAAAAGTGGATCAAATATGAAGTTAAAAAAGATAAAAAAATAAAATAAAATAATCCGACTCCGCTCCGACTCCGCTCCGACAAGTCGGAGTCGGAGTCGGAGCGGATTATGTGCATTGCGGAGTCGGAGTCGGAGGTCGGATTCGACCTCCGACAAAGTCGGAGTCGGAGTCGGAGGTTGGGCCCTCCGACTCCGAATCAATCGGTGCTCAGCCCTATGCAACATGTACTACAGCCATCTGTTCAGCCAGAAAATTATTTGTTTGGAGTACAAGTTGGTATAAAAAATATATTATTCACATTATTTGATAAAAAAAAAAATTATTTTTATTAGTTACTATTTACTATCACATACCCTACATCTTATAAAAAAAAAATTATAACTCTATAAGTGTGAGGTGTAAAAATAAATAGTAACTGATGTATAAAATTCTTGTTTGATAAAATTAAAATATGCTATTTATATTATTGATGTAGTACATTAATTTATAAGATTTTAATTTATAATTTTTTTATAAATCAAATTATATCACATTAATGATAAGGAGTGTGTATCCTTTACACTAATTTATTAATAGATTTTTTTTTTATTTAATTTGGAGTAAAAAGATAAGAAGCGCTTCTCTGTTAATATATGTTAAATTTTATATGGGAGTCACTTAAAGGTTATTGATATGAAATATTAATTATTTTGAAAAAAAAAATTGATTTTTGTTTTGACTTTAATGTGTTTGAATTTAAAAAAGTATTATTTTATTAAAAACTTGTGAGTTAATTATGTGTATTATTTCTCTTTCTTTCCTAATTATGAATGTTATAACAATTTATTAAATTAATTTATACCAAACTGTCGAGGGAAGGATAAAATTAATTTATTAAATGCCTATTCATAGGTTTTCTTGCTTAAAAAAGCGATAAAGTTACAACTATTATACCATTTTCATGCAACTATTATATAAAATATTAATTATTTTGGAAAAAAAATTGATTTTTTTTTTTACTTTAATGTGTTTGAATTTAAAAAAGGAATTTCTCTTTCTTTCCTAATTATGAATAACAATAACATCAATCAACAAATTTAATTTCCAAACTTATATGTCATTAATCAAAAGTCAAAATAAAATAAAATAAAAAAGTTAATTTAATATTTATTACATTGCTGCGTCACCATTCATACCAAGTTTGTTGAGTCTTTTTCATAAATAAAATTTGAATTACGTTAACCATTTTCTATATATCTCAAAAAAATAATTTTTTATCAGTTACCATTTCTTCTACAATCCTATAAAAAAAAAAATATAAGAAAAGTTGTTAGCTCATTCATAACAAAACCTATCCCAAAATCGTATAACACTTGAACTTTAGAATATGGGTACGATGTAATTGAATCAGATTGCGTGTTGAACGATTCTTTGAGAGTCAACCAACGGATGCGCGTGTTTCTTTCCCTTCTGCAAACGTATACTTGAAAAAAAAGTAACAGCAATCAACAAGACTCTGATCCTCTCTAATATCTCTATGTACCTTCCAAGTCATTAACGTAATGGTCCTTTCATCTTTAATTCGATGTGACAAACCAAATAGAATAGATATTTGAAGAAGAGAATCTTCTTATTTTGAATCTGAATTCTTTCTTTCTACCCTCCTTCCATAGAATATCCAATTGGTTACCCAAGAGGGCTTTACTTCCGAGCAAATGTTCAGGACCAAGTTAAGAGCACTTGCAAACCAATTTGCACATAATTTCAAGGTTTCTACCTTGTAATTCAGGAGTAGATGTCCCATAAGTACTTCTGTAAACCAATTTGTGCTTTTCAATGGTGAACCGCACCTGAAAATTAATAACTCATCAATATCCGGATCTGCCAAGATAAATGAATAAAATTACAATAATTAGATACAAAACTCAAGCTCCAAGAAAATCTGACCTGAACAGGGAATGCTCCACCGAAAGCTCTTGGCTCAAGTTTCATGCCACCAGAAGAGGCCGCCTTATAAATCCCATAAAGAACTTCAAATCAAAATCATAGAGAAAAAGTTTAATCCACATCCTTTTTACTTGTTGTAACACCCATTACACGATAGTGAAAACAATCTGGCTTGGTCTTTGCATTGCACATGAATATCAGACCGCCGAGTTTTTCTTTATTCTTCTCAGCACATTGGCTCTTCTTAGTACCATCATGTTTTTCTTTGTTCTTTTGACTCTCAGTACTACTGTCTGTCATATGATGCCTTCCTTTGTTTCTCTCTTTCTGTTTGTGATTTTCCAACTCAATGATCTTCTTCTCTTGGTTATTTTCAGGCTGATGGCTCTTGTCCTTATGCTCTTCATCTTTGACGTTCTTCTCACTGCCTTCTTCTCTAGAATTTAGCTTTTTAACCTCTCCTCCAACCATTGTTGCTTTCTATGTTACCCTTCAATACACGCTTAATATTCTCTCTGTTTCCACTGAGCCTGACGACCACCTTTATCTTTTCTGGAGTTCAAAAATTTACTACCAAGAGGCGTCTTTACAATTTTTGATTCAGCCTCTAATGATTTCGGGGTTTTCTTTTTTTGATGACTCTGGTCCAGTAGATGCCTCTGTTTCCTTCTTTTTATAATCTGGTTTCATAGGTGCCTCGACAGGAGAGTCTGATTTGTTTTTGTTATCTTCTTGTTCCTTCATGTAAGACTCTGGTTCAGTAGGTGCCTCTACAGGAGTCTCTGCTTCCTTTTTTTTCTTCCTGTTCCATATTCCACAAACCAAGAGGCTGCCTGATCAAGATGTTTCCTAGCAAGCACGTTGCCAATAAAAAGCTTTTTCTTTGTTTTCTGTTAACCAGAAGCAAACCGGATTAAACAATTAGGATAGGATGAAACAAAAACAAGAAAATGAAAATGAGAAAGTCATAAGCGTTTAGTCAACTGGTCATTGTTATCAAGGCTCCATGGACTTGCATCTAATTCTTCAAACATTCTAATTCAATTTGTTAGAAATACTAGATCAAATTACACAGTAGAAGCAATGTTACCTCGTCATTCAATTTGTTCCACGGATTCTCCGTCGTCGTCGTTGTTTATCCGGAATCTCTTGTATCGATAGTGAAGTGTGCTACATGGTAATGTACCAGAGCAACACTCACATATTTTACAGCTTAGATGCCTGGATTAGAGAGAACTAATTGAGAGAGAGAGAGAGCTTGTTGATCCAAGAGTCTCATCCAAAGAGGTGGCTATGTAAATAGCCACTCTAGTATAACTCACTGGCTGGAGCCAGCCATCAAGACTTGTGAAGGGTGCACATTATGGGTGCCCCTTTCTTATACAATTAAATTGGTAAAAAGTAAAAGTTCAAAAACTAGAAAAAAACAAGAATGCATTATGTATTAGTGTAGAGAGAGAGAGGGAGAGAGATCCCCAGAAGCACCAATTTATGTGGAAGCTCGATAAATTATCAGCCACGTCAATCAAAATAAGGTCAACACAATAAAATAAAATTAAGTTAGCATCTTTACATACTAGCTTCCTCATCTGTGAAGGCTTGGGTTCTGCAAATTTATTTATATCAAGAAAAGGGTAAATCAAACTATGTCCATCCACATCAATTGTTATCTAAAACATAATTGTCAGTTGTCATCTTCGTTGTCTAGGAGTCAGAAAGCGGTTGCAAAGTCCAGTTTCAATAACAAATGGATTTGAAAAGATGAAAAATTTGCTTGAAACCTGCTCCATTGGTAAATTTATTTTTTATGCAGGAAGAATACAACGACAAATTGTTCATCTGATCTCAAAAATCTATTCGACATCTTTAAAGAAAGTACTGGAAGTGGAAACATAGAGTGGGAGGCTTTTTTGCTGAAAAGCTATCCAAGAATTCAAGAACTAGAAAGACATGAAGCACAAAAGAAAGACACCCAGCAAGACAAGTGAGAATCTAAGTAATGCATATGAAACTCTACCGTCGACTACAACCCTAAAACCAAAAGCATTTATGTTTGCTCAGTCAACTGACATAAGCCTAAAACAATATGATCCACAGAATCTTCTTCTTCAGCCGCGTATCACTTCCTTCAGCTGTCCGATTCATTATTTCCCAACGGTGCCGTTTAGAGTTCATGCTTCCTTCACCTCACAACCCGTAGCCTTCAGTTTCAGACTTCACTTTCCACTTTCTGTCTTGCGTCTTGCCATTTTGCCCCTTTTCACCTAGGGTTCATAACAGCGATGAATCATTTACATTGACAAATCCATGAATAGAACAACGAAAATGCATCTACCTAAAAACTCTACAATGCCAAGCACCGTAAAATCCATTTTATTTTCTATTTTCTACCTTCCCTACCTTTTCCTTCAAACAAACCCATTTAATTTCCATGCAATTAAAAGGCAAACAAAAAAAGAGAAAATAAACAGTTCCAATTAAAACCCAGAGACGAAGAGAGATAGGAAGAGAGTACCTGGCGAAGCAGAGAGAAAGAGAGAGGGCGACTGTAAAGAACGAGAGAAAATGATGAAGAGAACCGTACAATAGATCTGGTAGAGAAGAAGAAGTGTTAACTAATTAATATTATATTATATATGAATTGAATATATTGGCATCCTCTATATCCATATCCATGGCGTCTTTTCTTCTTTTTGAAAAAATAGTTGATTAATTTTCCCTTGTAAAAGAAATCTACTCATCAACAAACTACATTATATTCAAGTATTATATACACCTTTTAGCTACATTATATCACAATGGAAGAATATTCTCACCCTTTCTCTGAATAACAATTGAGCTGTATCGTAGTGATTTGACTCCCAATGCAAATTCAAGTATGATATACTCCTTTTAGCTCTGGTGTACTTGAGACTCCGTAACATAAAGGCTTCATCTTGGAACAATATGTCACAATTACATTCTTCAAAGATTCCCCAAAGGAATAAGGTCCAGAGCAAAAGTGTGTGAGGTTTGGCAAGATTTCAAGTTCTAGGTGTGCTAATTTGTTGAAAGTAATTGCCACATTTTCTTCACCATCCTCCATTGCTACAATTTCTGTAATCCTTTCGCAGTACTTCACAGTCATTTTTTGGAGTTGCACCAGAGTTTTGGCAGTTGAGGATGTTAATAAATTGATCAATCCGTCACAGGATGATATGTGCAATTCTGTCAAATTTTGAAGAAATACCGAGGATGGCACTATGTTTTTCAATTTGCCGCATCCTGACAGATGAAGAAATTCCAGATTATGAAAAAGTGGGCATGGCTGGGTACTGTCTTCTTTCCACAAATGTGTAAGCATAGGTAGCCAACGGAGATCTAGTCGTCTTAATCGTGGGACTGGATCAACAAGTTCATAAGGGAATATTTCCCCCCAACCACTAAACTGTACTTGAAGTTCCAACAGATTTGGCAGTTGAATGCAAGTCTGGAGTTGGTTCTGTTGACTTGTTTCTTGACTACTACTGCTGCTCGCAAATTTTGAAGCCCAAATCAGTACTTGATCACATTCCCACAGTCGTAATTTTTCCAATGAAGGACATTCCAAAATAGTATGCACCCCTTCCAAAATCCACTTGAGTTTTGGCAAACTATTAAGTGACATTTCAGTTAGTATGGGGAACTCAATATGTCTGGCTGTTCCGTCTTCTCTCGCTACACTTTCTTCCGTCCCTGAACTTGGAGCTATTAAAACTTGTGGTTCTTTACCATTATGCCCCTCCATATTTCTAAATATACTTTCTAATGATCTGCAGTTGCTTATCCATAGACGAGTCAGACGTTGCGATAATATTGTTGTTGTACGAAAATTAGATTGAAAGACGTGCAACAACTGATCACATCCCCAAATATGCACAGCTTGAATATTTTTGGAAAAATAACTTGCGGCCACTTGATCCTGCCATATAATTTCCAACTTATGCATGTTCCAAATGTGCAACTTCTTCAAGCTCGAAAACGAGAGCTGTAAAATATATTAGAACAGTGGTTAAGACATACCCCATCCAACATAAAAGAACCTATAAGAAATATATTTCAGCTCGATCGAGTGGACAGCTTCATTTAAATAATAAAAAAGGAAAACTAAACAACTCATGATGAAGTAAGCTGTATTGAGTATTCATCATGTATTCGGTTTGATATGTTTTGTTTGTTGGTAATAGTTGAACACCTTAATTTAATGTTTCCCGCAACGAGCCGCTAATTGGGTCACCCCTCGTGTATTTAAAACTTTTAAACTTGGGACCTAAACAGTAACTTTTTCTTATAAAAATATGAATTTAAGTTATTTCAAAATTTTAATTAATGCATTAAAAATCATAAAAGTAATTTATTCTATAGAGATTCTAATTTTGTTATTAAATCAGTTGTAATACCTATAATTCTTTCTGCTTTCGTTATTTAATTATTTCTTTATGAACTTGATCATATATAGAATAATAATGAGATTTGAGTATTTCTTTAATAATGATTAATATTGTAATTAAATCTGTATTTTAGAAATACTAATTAATTAAAATTTTCAACTTAAGGAGAGAGATCAAAATGATTTCACAATATATATATTTTTTTATAAGTGATTTCACAATATTAGGATGTAAAACTGTTCTACCTAAATAGGAAATCTTAAGACAGCTAATTAATTTTAGTCTCTCTTACCTCATCCACCAAGAAAATGGGTTGTTTAATGGACATCTCAGACGGCCTATCTTCAACTGTTTCTTCAAAGCTCACAACTCCTGAAGCAAATATCTCCACTTTCTCACATCCTCTAATCCAAATCTCTTCCAACATGGGCCATTTTGAAACATGCACTCCTTTGTAAAACCACTTGAGTCTCTTTAAATTTTCAAGTCTCAAATTTGTTACTCGAGGGAACTCCAATAATGTCCTTGCTACTGCTCCTGCTCCTCCTCCACCTCCAACAATTTCCTCCAGTACCTCACAATTCTTAATCCAAAGTGTTTTCAATTGCTCTACACATTTGAAAAATGTTTTGGGTTCTTGACCACAGCTCCATATGTGCTTTATTTTGGGTAGACTCTCCATACATAGTGTTTGCAAGCTAGGGAAGGAAACCTGTCGGATTATGTTCATTGTATCAATTAAAGACACCAAATATATATTACTATGCTTCGATTTTGAAAATATGAAAAATTAAATTGGAGAAAGAATATAAAATAGCACAAATTTGGGAACAATGGTCCCTTCAAAAATTAGTATAGTCCGTCTATAAAATTCTCAACAGAGCTTCCAAGGATACAAAGTCATTATATCATGCCATTGTAAATACTCATTTGCGATGCTATAATAGTTAACAAAAATATGCCAAATTCCATACATGCACAATGGGTTTTTTTATTTGAAAACTGTTTTAGAAAAGTTCCATCTTATTTTCTCAAATCTAACATTTATGACTCAAGACTATGGTGTCTTCAGCCACAACCTCAGTAGAGGAATGCAATTATAGTTTGGGGGCAGGGGATGCCAATTGGTCCACAAGCCACTGGCATTGGGAATGTTTTTGATTTATAGTACGATATATATGCTTTGACACAATTATTCGGAGTCGTGTCAATGTGTGGAACCTTTTGTGGGTAATTACTGTCTGATGTACCTGATGATGTAGAAGTGGCATGTGAAGATCGTGGTTGCCCTCTCCAATGATTTGCCCGCAATCAGTCATGAATGAACTTCTTGTGCTTAAGAAGCTCACGAGCTCTGGAAGGTCATCTAGCTTCAAGGTTTGCAGTTGATGGAACAATATTACATCTCCATTTTCTATTCCGTCTTTTTCTTCTTTCACAACTATCGCACCCACATTGTTGCAACTTGTTATTTCCAGTTCTTCAAGTAGTGAAAGGCCTCTGGCTATAGATGATGAGAAGATAAATCTTAATTTCTCACAATTGTTCAGCTCCAAAACTCTCAATTTTTGAATGGATGTCGAAGGGAGTTCGTCCTGCCATATAAAATATGAAAAATTATTTAAATGATTTTTGAAATATGAAAAATTAAACTGGAGAAAGAATATAAAATAGCACAAATTTGGGAACAATAGTCCCTTCAAAAATCAGTATAGTCCGTCTATAAAATTCTCAATTGAGCTCCCAAGAATACAAAGTCATTATATCATGCCATTGTAAATACTCAAATTTCGATCCTATAATAGTTAACAAAAATATGTCAAATTCCGTATTTATGCAATGAGCTTTTTTATTTGAAAACTATTTTAGAAAAGTTCCATCTTATTTTTTCAAATCTAACATTTACGACTTAAGACTATGTTGTCTTCAAACTTTCAAACATATTTTTTTTTTGACATTTTTTTCAAACTTTCAAACAAAATACAATAAAAAATTCAATATTTTCAAATATCAAAATAAAAATAATATTAAAAAATAATACTCTATCAATATTTTATTCAATTTTTAATTTTTATCTCTTAATTCAAGATGCAACCCAAACTTGTTTGTTTTCACAAGTATTCTCATCTTATCTTATATAATTTTTATAATTTTTATAAATTCTTATACAAAATAAAAGAAACAATTCAATTTTTTCAAATATCAAAATAAAAATAATATTAAAAAAATATATTCTAACAATAATTTATTTAATTTTTAACTTTTATCTCAATTTATTTCATCTTATCTCTTCTGTAAAAATAAATGAGAGTGTGATATATGGTAGCCTAGAAACTTTGAGCCTAGAATACATGTAATTAGAAGCGTCATTAATAGATACTATCTTAATTATTAAGTTAAAAGAAAGGAAAGGAAAATAAAAAAGACTGTTGTACCCATCATCGGGACCCTAGTCACTTTAGCTTTTTCCTTAAAAAATCTATAGACATAGATTTACATAGAAATTTTGGAAAATATACTTTCACATGCGATAAAGTGTACGGATTAGTGTTTTTAATTAAAAAAAAAAAGCATTTGTATTTTTATTATTTAATATTTTTTTAAAATATTCACAAAAATGTTTTAATAAAAAACAAAAAAATATAACACCGACAAACCTTTTAAGTCCCTACTCTCGTTTGATGTAGCGTCACATATAACAAAATAGAGTGAGTTTGTATGTGTACAATCATTTTGAAAAAGGTAATATAAAATTTATATGAAAAAAATTTAAGTTTTTAATTGAGACATTATATTTACAGTCATAGAATGTACAAGCATCGCACACTATTTTTTTTTAAAAATGAATAAATATACAATATATTTGAAAATTTTTTTTAATAATAGATCATTCTTTTTTAAAAATAGTACATAATACTTCTCTAATTTATTACTATATCTAATATTATTCTTTTTAATAATAAATTTTATTATTTTTCAAAATAACTACACAACACTTACACCATTAATCCAAAATAAATCAACAAGCAGTTCTATTGCTCTAAATTTTAAGAGAGAGAGAGAGGGGGGGGGGGGTTGATTGGACTGTTACGGTGTTACCTCTTCAATCCCAAAAAGTGTGCCTCCCTGCTCATCTAATTCCTTGGACGACGGCAATTCCAAAGTACGCACCCCTTGGAAAAACCACTTGAGTTTTGGCAACCCATCAAGGCTTAGAAGAGTTAGGCTGGGGAATAAAAACCTCGTTGTTGGATCTGTCCCGTCTTCTCTGGCAACAATTTCCTCCATTACCCCACAATCTTCTATCTTTAGAGACTTCAAACTCTCACATCCGTTAACATTACTCCAAACATGCTTTATTTTGGGCAGATGTTGCAGATGCAGTTTTTTCAAACTAGGGAAGGAAAGCTGCAGGATTAAGTCCCTCATATTAGTACGCTCAAGATTTCAGCGCTTCGAATTTGAAAATAGGCAAATTTAAATAGGGGAACGAGTGTATTATAGCTATAATTTTTTTTATTGGACCAACTGTTAAGAATTAAGTCCAAACTAATGACAACAATGCACATGTCCTTGACAAAGTTTTTTATGTGTACTTCATATAACTCAAGGAAAAATTTCGAGCACCATAATTCCTAAAAGTTATTTACACAAGAATTTAAACTTCAGATTTAGAGGAACCTACCATTAATATGTCAAATTAATTTCATCTTAACTCTGGATTACATATCTAGATGTGAAAGCAAATACTCATTTGCCATGCTACAACACTTAGAAAATATGTCAAATTGATTTCATTATTATTTAATCAACTTTTTATTTCAAAATCACTATTATTTTTGTTTTCAAATTTAACTTTTATGCCCCAAGACTAAGCTGGCGTTTACCGCCACAACCTAACAGAGGCGCATGCAATTATATAACTTTGGGCACAGGGAATGCCAACTAAATCACGTTCATGCTTATGGTGTGCTTGACACATGATTTACATGGACTTGTGTAATGTACCTGATGATGTAGAAGCGGCACCTGAAGATCATGGCCGTTGCCCTCCGAATTGGTTTCTCTTGTGCTTAAGAAGCTCACGAGCTTTGGAAGATCCCTTAGATGCAAGGTTTGCAGTCGACTGAACAACATCAAATCTCCGGCCTCTTCTATTCCGTCTTCTCCTTTCACGAATATTGCACCCACATTGTTGCATCTTGTTATCTTCAATTTTTCAAGTAGTGAAAGACCTCTGGCTATCGATGATGAGAAGATAAATCTTAATTTCTCACAATCTTCCACCCTTAAAACTTTCAAGTTTTTGAAGGATGTCCTCAACTCAGGGAGATGCCAACTATGTAAGATATGGAGATGCTTCAGTTGTTGAAAATCTTCTCTATCTAATTCATATAAGACACTCTTAGTATTGTCCGACTCGTCCAAATAAATATATTCTGTCCTCTTCAGTAGCATTTTGATCCCAAAGTCCAATTGGAAGTTGCTCATATTCAGTGCGAGTTCTAAGGATCTTGAGAAGCCGGCCTCCTCCCCACGATACCTGTAATATGGATCCCTGATATGTCCAATACAGATCTTGTATCTCTCAAGCTCTTTAGAAAACAAATCTTTCGGTAGATTGTAGGCATCATCTTCAATATCTATCTCTAAGGTGATCAAGTATGACAATTTCTTTAGCTCTACAAGGCTAGCATTTTTTCCTTCATTATTGGGTCCTTCAACCTCCCATTGGACTTTGATGTTTCGCATATACAATTCTTCTAACTTGACCAAGCTTGACAAGACATTAGGAGGAATCACTTTAAGTTTGGAACAATCGGTCAAATCCAATAACCGCAAACCAATCAATGACCCTATTTCTCTTGGCAGATTTGAAATGTCAGAACGAGTAAGACTAAGAATTACTAAAGTCTTGAGTTCTCCAATCCAATGAATATCTCCCAACTCACATCCATCTAGACACAATGTTTGTAGGTTTGTAAGTGGCAAAAGTGATGAAAGTTGTATATTTGTCAAACTCAGAACTTCGAGCTTGTCCATCCCTTGGAAGAAAATGTCTTCGAGCTTGTCCATCCCTTGCAAGGAGATGCTTGGGGTTTTCAAATATCGAGGTTTACACTGGACATGAAAGTATCTTAATTTAGGACATTCTATTTTATTGGAATATTTATGGATATGATCTCCATCATGAATAGAGAGCGCCTCGCATCTTTTTAGTGAATCCACATCTGGCCATGCTTTTTGCCCACCATCGCCTCTCATGACAAACATATTATGATCATCATCTGACGCAATCATTGTAGCAACGTGACGAACAAGATCGTGCATGTAAAATTCCTCGGAGCTACGAGGACTTTGTAGTAGCAAACAAGCATCTTGGAGCTTACTAACTAAATTTTCTAGTCTGTTTCTTGTTTCATCCAATGTATCAATGCCACGGAATAAACACAGACCGAAATCATATCTCAACAAGTCCCGCAGACCGAAACCATATCTCAACAAGTCCCGATAGGAAATGTAGTAACCTTGTTGAGCACAAAGCAAAAAGAGAGATTTGAGCTCTCTACCAACAAGATGATTATAGCTCAGTTGTATACAAGAATATACGGGTGACCATATTTCTGTGTCATGTTCTGGAGTGGATTTTGTTAGTTGCACCAGGGCATCCTTCCATATTCTCAAATTCTTGTTCTTTAATGCCCTAGAAACTGTTACAAGTGCAATAGGAAGACCTCCACACGCTTTAGCTACCTTAATTGCTGTGTTTCGCAAGTCAAGATCCTCTTTCGTAAAATCACCTGCCATCTTTTCAAATAACTTCCATGCTTCTTCTTCTCCTAAAGTGTCGAGTTTAAAGCTGTTCTCTTCGTTGACCATCTCAGAAGCTAGTACATGTCGATCTCTAGATGTGAGTAGTACTTTGCATCTTTCGGAAGGAATAATTCCTATTTCCTCCAAATCAAGTCGCTTCCATATATCATCCAAGATAACAAGTATCTTCTTCTCCTTGTCTTTTTCTAACCTCGCCCGTAGATGGCCTGCTCTTACCATTTCAGTTTTACAATTAGGATCAAGCTTTAGATCTAGCATGTTTGCAATTTCTTCTTGAATTTGGCTTAGGTTTGGGCTTTCCGTCACATTTGCCAGAGCCACCTCATCGAATAAGCTTTCTTCCTTGGCTTTCCTGAAAATTTCTTTCATCAGTGTACTCTTTCCAACTCCAGCCGACCCCCACACACCGATCTTGTTAATATTAGCATCTCCCAATGCCTCCATAATTCTCTTCGTAATTGATATCCTTGAATCGAAGTTCATGTAATCCATGTTTCTTGGAGTCACCCTATCTTGCACAGCAGGACAATGGGAAACGCCGTCGACGAATTTTCCTTCTTCAAGAATTTTTGCAATATTACGCACCATCTGCTTTGCTTTTCGGCTCATCTGATGTCGTTGCTTCAAGTTCAGGCATGACGGATTAGAGTTCCTCGATTCCGCTTCTTCACCTCCACCAAGTTTCTTGATAATATTGTCCACCTTTTCCAACCACATTTTTGCATTATCTTTAATTTCATTGCCGTTATCTGAATCAGTTTTAACCTTGCGTTCAACCTCTTTCTGAGCATCCCGCAGCCTCATTTCCTGATTGTTCAGATACTCCATGTTGCTCTTGTAGTGACATGAATAACATAGCCACCGTCCAACTGGTTGAACAGTGCACTCTGCGATTTTCGCTAAAACTGCAATAACGATCTCCTCCATTCTTGTTTGCCACTGTCCGTCACCAACTTCCTCTTAATTTTTTTTTTAGGGAATTTGTTTTTTATAAAATTTTTAAACTCAAACAAACTGATGAAAACCAGGAAAAATATAGAAGTTGAAATTGCGATGGCAATAAAGCACCGGGAAAAACAAAGAAATAAGTTTGAGTACCTCTCCTTAGGACATTGATAGGCCGGAGGCTAGAGTAAAGAGTCAATAGGATGAAGTTGGAAACCAAATTAAGCAAATGGAAATGAAAACTAGGCGGATGGGGTTTTGAGACCAGACCAGAAACAGAGTTGGGAGTGGTATACTGCAGTAAAGACGGATCAATACTAAAATGAATCACGGAAGTAGAACGACAACCCAAGAACGCATCGAGAAAGCTTTTCACCAAAAACCAGAAAAAAGAAAAAGAAAAGAAGAGAAATGGCAATTATCAATATGCCAAAAGGCAGGAACAGAGAAAGGATGATCAACCACTCTCAGTTACTCTTTCACAAATGCATCACTTTCTTCGTCAGGCCCTCCAGTCACGCTCTGTGCTGAAAGTTCAAATTTCTTTTTAACATAATTACAAGTGTGAAAATGTAAATATTATGGAAGAAATATGACACATATATTTGCTTTCGGGGTCAGAGTCTGAAGAACTAGATCATCACATATGGTATCTAAACTAATTAATGAACACAATGGATGAATAATTCAGATGCAACATCTAAAATATCATATATCGATATGAAGGAATTTAATTAAACATAATAATGCGAAGTTGGATATGACTGAATCTTTTGGTGATTGGTGGGAAGAGTACTGAATATATATAAACAATGACTAAGAGAGATGGAAAAAACTAGAAGCACGTACGTACGTACCTCTCTTTTGCTGCTCTGAAATATGAAGACTGCAAAACAATGACGCTCAATAATGGAATCGATTTTAAAACGCCAAGGGTCAGTGTTCGTAAGTCCAACTTTTGGAGCAGCGCATATATAGCAGGAACCGTGAAGAATGAATCAGGGAGAGAAACGAGCAGATCATGACCAAAAACTAAAGAGTCAATGGAGAAAAGTCTTTTGTTTTGGTTTTTTTTTTTTGGATGCAATTAACAACCACCCATCAAACCAAAAAGTCTTTGCCGGCCATATAATTTTCAAAGACTAATGGCAATTGCGATATATACAAAAAGCGTTAGATATTATGAAAGTATATTTACATATTAACGATTTTACAATTTATATTTTGTGAATTTATTTTTCTTCTAAAAGATATATTTATATTCTTAACGATTTTTCTATTCTTGAAACAAAATGGGAGGAGCTGTGCTACATCTCGAGGATGTGCACGAGTTTCTCGAGAGTAATTTTTTTTCAGATTTTTTTTTATTTTTTTTTTTATATTTTTAAATATATTTAAAAAAAATTATAATATAATTAAAAATACTTCTTTAATCACTAAAATGATAGGATCAATTGCAATTTTAATTTTGATTATTAAAAAAACATTTACTTATCACATTTTCAATGACTGAAGTTCATGCATGCACTTAGTATTAATTTCCATGTAGATAGTTAATTAATATATAATAAGAATTATGTATATATGAGAATATGCATTTATCGTTCTATGGACAATTAATAATAATAATAATAGGAAAAAGCTTTGTAGTCCCTCGTATCATTAACTTTGCTCGGATGGATGTAGCTACTAGCTATCTCAGCATTTTCTAACTTCTTTACTTTTCTATTGTTTCTTTAATTTTATTATTTTATTTTATATTAGTTACAATACTAACTTTTCCATTTTTATCATGATTCATCTAAATCATCTCAACTCTTACACTCTCCTTATTATTTAAATGACTTTTTGTTGCATAAAAAACCATTCGATTTTTAATTTTCCGAAAGGTCTTTCATGCAAGTTCCTCATAAAAATTAGGATTGTTTTTCTTTTTTCTTTTCCTATATATAATAAATTTAGGGTTTTTTTTTTCACCCTATATAATATATGTTTTAATTGTTTCTGCCTTAAATCCGATCAATAGATATAATATATCATACATGTAATTTTGAAAATAAGACAGTACTACTTCAATTCATGGAGATTAATTACGATGCAACCACCTCGATCATCAATTGTGTCGTTTAGTCACCTAATTCTATAACTTTCTAATCTTTATTTGCTAAAGTTCATTAATATACCACTGAATTCAATTTTATGAGCGCCGCTGCCTCACTACTCAGAAGTAATAAGTACATCATAAGGACGTGGCCCCAACCATGATTCCGCCCGTGAGTACCCCGAGGTACTCAACTCCTATCTTCAGCTAGTTTTGTCCACGCCCTCTATCATCGACCGTTGGTTAAACTATCAAATTGGTCTAAAATATTATAAAAATAAATTGATGAATTATCAAAAATTTAATAAATAAAAAACATATTTTAGTATATGAACATAAGCATTTATAACTTTTAAAATGTGAAACAAAATATTTATTTTTAAAATAAAGAATCAAAATATGTTATAAAACATCAGGTAAAAACTTTCAAAAAATAATTTTGTTTTAGAAATCTTTTGGCATATCAAATAGAGTACCAAAGTTTTAGATTATTTCACATATTTAAAATATAAGAAATTAAAGTATTTTCATTTAATCAAAACAAAAATATTTTAAATCTCATATTCACTCTTTTTTACAATTCAGAAAACATAATGTTAGACACGCGTTATTTGGACATACCGGCACATAACCTTAACTAATTGAATTTCAATCATTCTAAGATAGAGCAAAACAAGACTTATAAACAACCCAATAACCGCCTTATTTAAAAAAAAAAAAAAAATGAAAAACAAGATAGAGATCTGAGTCTTAGCGGGACTGTAGTACTACTCTTAACTATGACAGATGATCATAAATGAAATTAATGACCCACCAAACTGCGTTTTCATTTATTTTTCACTGTCACACTCCGTACGTGGTTCGGTATTCATCGGTGGGCAGTCTCCTTTGACAGATTGGCTAAAACATGTGTTTCTATGGAAAAAATTAAAAAAATATATATTTATAATTATAAATTATGTAATTATCATATAATTATTTTTAAAAAATTAAATAAAATATAAAATACACATAAAAAGATTAATTCAAATTTAATTTTTTGATTTAAATTTGAATTTCAAAATTAATTCACAGTTACACATGTGAATTATATAACTGTTGTGTAATTGCAACGTTTATATACTTCACAATTATATATAAAATTATTTTTTCAAAATAATACTAAGCGTAATTGAAATTAAAAAAAAAGTTAAAGGGTTAAAATATATCTTTTAAATAATTATAACTTTAAAATTTTAAAAATATGATCATATTCTTTAAAAAATTAAATAATTCTTATTTTTATTTTAAAAATAATTTTTTGATTTTTTAAAATAAATATAACATTTTTAAAAATATTTTGACCATATAGTTATAAAATAATAAATAATTATTTAATAATATAACTTAATAAATAATAAATAATTTTTATAATTTATACCTTAAATTATATTATTAAATAATTATTTATTGTTTTGTAATTATATGATCAAAATACTTTTAAATATGTTATATTTGTTAAAAATATAACATATAGTTTACAAAAGTTTACATAAAATTTATTTATTTAAGATTTTCTCAACTACACGTGCATGATTCCGCCCGTGAGTGAGAAAGTAAATCAAAGATGACAATAATGCTGTAAGATGAAAAAGGATGGATGGATGATATCGGAAGAAAAAGCAGGTAGAGGCAGTCGAATATCTTTATCATTATCTGCCTCATGCATGTGCATAGCTATCAAAAAGTAAGACACATTGAAAAAGAAGCATTAACTATGACAGATGGTCATAAATGATATTAATGACCCACCAAACTCAAAAACTGCGTTTTCATTTTATTTTTCACTGTCACAGTCCGTACGTAGTTGGGTATCCATCGGTGGGCAGTCTCCTTTGACAGATTAGCTAAAACATGTGTTTCTAAGGAAAAAATTAAAAAAAAAATATTTATAATTATAAATTATATAACGTGTAATTATTTTTAAAAAATTAAATAAAATATCAAGCACACATAAAAAAAATTAAATCAAATTTAATTTTTTGATTTAAATTTGAAATTCAAAATTAATTCACAGTTATGGACGTAAATTATGTAACTGTTATATAATTACAATATTTATTTATTTTACGATTATATGTAGAATTATTCTTTTAAGATAGCGTTAAACGTGATTGAAATTAAAAAAAAGGGGTTAATGGGTTTAAATATATTTTTTAAATAATTATAACTTTAAATTTTAAAAAATATGATCATAATCTTTAAAAAATTAAATAATCATTATTTTTATTTTTAAAAAATTAATTTTTTAAAATAAATATAACATATTTAAAAGTATTTTGACCATATAATTACAAAATAATAAATAATTATTTAATAATATAACTTAAGGTATAAATTATAAAACAAAAGTATAAGCTGTATGTTATATTTTCTACCGTAATCTAAATGGTACTTGAAAACATAAAAAGCTAAAAGATTAAAATCTCATATTTCCTCTCATCTTTTATGTTTTTGTTTTTAATTTTTTTAATAAACTAGGTGCCACCTCAAGAAGAAAAAGATATTAGTTAAAAAAAAAAAAAAAAAAAGATCTAACAGCATTACTCATATAAATAAAAAAAATACCAGTTTGTCCTTAATTTTGTCCATAAATTTGATTGCTCGTGTATTTTTTTAATTTTTTTTAATTTTTAAATGGACCTAATTATCCAACATAATATAATCTTATTTATAAAAAATATTTTCTAAAAAATTTGGACACAATATAGTCTTGTTTATTAAAAAAAATTAAAATATTTTTAATAAAACCTTATTGATTATTTGTGAAGAAAATATAGATTTAATGAATGAATAGTGACTCATCAACTTTAAAAATTCTTTTAAATTAATGTAATTCAAAATCTAAATTAAAATTTTTTAATTAATTCAATATAAATCATTTATATAAAATTTAATTAATTTAACTAGTACAATGCGAATACTCAAGCATCCCATTTTGAAAGTTGAACGGAAATTTGAAGTTATTTCTCTACAGATCTTGGCCATCCAAAATCCAAATCGGGTTAGGTGGTCAAGTCGTCGCAGATTATGAAAGCGTTGTGACAACAACAGTGTAGCCCCATCAAGTCATTATAGAGTTTGGAAAGATTATATGAAAAAAGAAGTGAGCAATAGGCAAAAATAAGCGTGTGAGACCCACCAAATAAGTACATCATAAGCGTGGATTCTAAACTGATCTTAACTCATTTTAATTTATCATTACAATTTTTTTAAATTTTAATATAAAATATAATAAATAATTTAATTTTTTAAAATTTTAAAATAATAATAATATTAAAAAATAATATTTTATCATCTCAACTCAATTAACCGTACAAACACAATCATAATATCGAAAGAAAAAGCAGTCGAATCTCTTTATCTGTATCCGCCTAATGCATGTGCATTAGCTATCTTAAATTTTAATATAAAATATAATAAATAATTTAATTTTTTAAAATTTTAAAATAATAATAATATTAAAAAATAATATTTTATCATCTCAACTCAATTCACCGTACAAACACAATCATAATATCGAAAGAAAAAGCAGTCGAATCTCTTTATCTGTATCCGCCTAATGCATGTGCATTAGCTATCTTAAATTTTAATATAAAATATAATAAATAATTTAATTTTTTAAAATTTTAAAATAATAATAATATTAAAAAATAATATTTTATCATCTCAATTTAATATAAAATATAATAAATAATTTAATTTTTTAAAATTTTAAAATAATAATAATATTAAAAAATAATATTTTATCATCTCAACTCAATTCACCTTCACCGTACAAACACAATCATAATATCGAAAGAAAAAGCAGTCGAATCTCTTTATCTGTATCCGCCTAATGCATGTGCATTAGCTATCAAAAAGTAAAGACACATTGAAAAAGACAAAAAACAAAAGCTGAAAAAGAAGCATTAACTATGACAGATGATCATAAATGACTACGGACCCACCAAACTGAAAAACTGCGTTTTCATTTATTTTTCACTGTCACTGTCCGTACGTGGTGGGTATCCATCTGTGGGCAGTCTCCATTGACAGATGGACGCTGGGAGCTCCCGCTAACATATAAACACGTGTTTATACGTGTTTTTTTTTAATAATTTTTTTTTTTTTACTTTAAGATTAAGAAATTATTTTTTTTATTATGTTCTAAATTTATTTTTATTTTTTTTTAAATCTATATAAAAAATAACTTAAAAAAATATATGTAAAATAATATTACATCCAAGCAGAGCCCCAACGGAGGCTGTAGCATGACTCTTAAGGTAGGTTTGGAGGGTGAGATGAGAATTTTATATTTTGTTTTGAAGTTTAAAATAATAAATTTTAATATTATTATTATTTTGAGATTTGAAAAATGTGTATTGGGATTTGAAAAAGTTGATTATTTATTATATTTTATATGGAAATTTGAAAAATGTGTAATGATGAGATGAGATGAGAATTTTGTGTTTTGGTTTTGGCCCCAAACCTGTCCTTAGTTGAAACAAGTGTTATTCTTTTCGAGTGAGGCTAATCTGCCGTCCCACTCTTACTGTTGGGATTATCGCCCAGTGATCTTTTTTTTCTTTTTTTTTCATATTTTTTTAATATATTTAAATATTTTTAAAAAATAAAAAAAATATATAAATACACTTAAAATTATTTTCTTGATTATTAAGTAAAAAATAAATTTGACCGGAGGTCAAATGAAGCAGTTAAAGTGGAGAGATAAAGTAATTTTATTCTTTTCTAGATAATGCTAAGAGTATTGGTATTGACTTTATCAAAAATTTAACCAGATGAAAAATCTAACCAAATGTAAAATATAATGAATTTCATTAAAAGAGAGTTGTATTGGATTAATCAAAAAGAAAAATGTGAAACTTTAAACTACGATAAAGTTATATCCTTCTTCAAATTTGAAAGGTTACTGTTCACTTATCAAATCTATTTTTTATTCACTTTTAACATCTAATAATTTTTTTTATTTATGTTTAATCTCCAACGGTCTTATAATAATAATGTAAGAATCAAATTAAATTATTAATTAACATATGATTAATATAATTATAAAATATAAAAAAATAAATAAAATAGCTAATTCGATGTGGAGTTATGGATAATGAAGTTTTAGATATATGAAAAACATATACTTTTCATCAAAATTTAAAGATAAATTTGATGAGTCAAATACTAGTACTCTAAGCGTAAATCAAATTAAAAAAAAATAGTTAATGGGTTAAAATACATCTTTTAAATAATTATAACTTTACACTTTTAAAAATATGATTATAATTTTTAAAAAAATAAATAATCGTCATTTCTACTTTAGAAAGTACTTTTTAAACTTTTTTTTTTCCAAATAAATATAACATATTTAAAAGTACTTTGACCATATAGCTAGCAAACAATAAATAATTTTTTAATAATATAACTAAAGGTATAAATTATAAACCAAAAGGTATAAACTATATGTTATATTTCCTACCGCAATCTTGATATGTGCAAAATGATACTTGAAAATATAAAGAGCTAAAGGATTAAAATCTTAGGCTGCGTTTGGTTTGTAAACTACTCTCAACTCATCTCAACTCATCATTACAACTTTTTAAAATCCCAACACAAAATATAATAAACAATTTAACTTTTTCAAATCTCAAAATAATAATAATATTAAAAAATAATATTTTATCAATATTTTATCATCTCAACTCAACTCAACTCAACTCACTTCAACATCCAAACTCACCTCTAAATTTCCTCTCATCTTCTAAGTTTTTGTTTTTAATCTTTTTAATAAATTAGGTGTCACATCAAGAAGAAAAAGATAATAGCATAAATTAAAAGACATAATAACATTACTCATATAAATAAATAAAATGCTAGTTTGTCCCTAATTTTATCCAAAAATTTGATTGCTTTTTAATTTTTAATTTTTTTTAATTTTTATATCAACCTAATTATCCAACATAATATAGCCTTGTTTATAAAAATATTTTCTGAAAAATATGGACATAATATAGCCTTGTTTATTAAAGAAATTTTAAAATTTTTTTAATAATACCTTGTTGATTATTTATGAATAAAATATAAATTTGATGAGTGAATAGTGACTCATCAATTTTAAATTTTTTTTTAAAATTACTATAGTTCAAAATCTAAATTAAAAATTTTTAACTAATCCAATATAAATCATTTATATAAAATTTAATTAACATTTAACTCGTACAATGCGAATACTCAAGCATCCCATTTTGAAAATGAACGGAAATTTGAAGTTGTTTTTCAACAAGTCTTGGCCATCCAAAATCCAAATTGGGTTCCAGCATTAGTATTGGATTATATATATATAATCACCTTTTTTGCATATCCATTTTATCATGTTAGCAAAATTTTTATATTGACTTATGATTTTAGACAAAATAATAATATTATTATTTTATTATTATTAATTTTTTGCTAAAATTAATTATATATATTTTTTACAATTAACATCCACTACATATATTTGACATTAATAATACAAATGTAATAATAAAAAATATAATTTTTTATATATTATATTAAAAATATAATAAAATAAAAAAAATATATAATATATTATAATAATAAAATGAATGTCCAAGTGAAGGTTTGTTGTGTTGTTGAATGAGAGAGAAAATGAAAGGATTGTGAGAGAGAGAGTGGGAGGAGAGATAAATAATGATTAAAATATAATTTGTATGGTGAACAATAGTTATCCAAATTTAGATAAGTATTATTTATAGGTAGCTAAATATTTAAATATGCATAAGTCAATATGAAAGATTTCAAAGCCATATTATGTAAATATAATTTTATATATTTATATGTATTCACAAATGCTAATGCCTTTAGATGGTCAACCGGTCACAGATCAAGAAAGCATTGTGACAACAAAAGTGTAGCCCCATCAAATCAACCGGCATTGTAAAGCCAAGGAGATTAAGATAAAATTGTGGTATTAAAAAATGTCGGTGGAACAAATTACAAAAGTCGATCATTGGAAGATATGCACTACAATTAGAGGTGATAAACGGTCCGGTCGGACTGGACCGGACTGGATCGAGATTGAGATCGGTCCGGTCCGGTCCATGATTTTTCCGGACCGGACCGGACCGAATGAAAAAAAAAAAAATTATATATATATTTTTTATATAATAATTATACAATTAACAATATAAAATTTTAAATATGTTATCAATACTTGTTAATATTCTATAAATTAACAATATTTTATATATATCTTCATACAACCTATCACTATTAACAATGTAAAATTTTAAATCTATTATTATTAACACTTATTAATATTCCATGAATTAACTAATATATAATATCAATTAGTTAATTATATAGTAATTATATAAATTAATAATATAGTTTTCATCTAATTTATTATCATTGACCATATTAAATATTTTTTTATTGAATTTGTTACATAATCCACATTAATAAGTCACTTAATTTAATTTAGTATTTTAAATAATTTTTTTATTAATTATTTAAAAAAAGAAAAAAGAAAAAAATTAGGTCAGACCGACTGGACCGGACCGGATCCTTTAGATGTTCGGTCCAATCCAGTCCGAAAAAATGTTGGACCGAAAATATTCCATTTGCAGCCCTAACTACAATAATGTTTTATCCCATTTTATTTTATGTTACAATTTTTTAAAATTTTATATAAAATAAAGTAAATAATTTAATTTTTTAAAATTTAAAATAATAATAAATAATAAAATTTTACTTAATTTTTAATTTTTATCTTAATTTATCTAATTTCAACTGCACCTAAATCAAAGATGACAATAATGCTTTGTATAAAGGGTGGATTGACAAAAATATCAGAGAAAAAAGCAGGGCGTAAGAATGACTGAGTAAATGAGAAAAATAAGTGTCATGAGTCCCACCAGAGCAGTGCGTACATTTTTGCACGAATAATTATATACACATAATATATTATACAATATATTATATAATAATATTATAAAATGAGAATATTTTTATAAAATAATATTATTTTTATAAGATATTTTATAAAAATATCATATATTTAAAATATAATTATATAAAATATTGTAAAAATATTATGTGTAAATCGTTTATCTTTTTTACACATGGATCACGACCAACATGAAATCTTGTAGCTAGGACCTACATCTGCACTTATATCATCTCTTCAGAAGTCATTATAGAGGAACTATAAAATAAAAGAAGTCATTATAAGATACTTTATAAGATTTTAAAAATAAATAAATTAAATTAAATTATTAAAAAATTAAAATACGTTTAAATATAATTTTACTTTAAAACTTTAAAAATTTAAATTATTTTTATGTTTTATTTAAAAATTTATATGACTATCCAAATTAGGTAGGTGGTCAATTCGTTCAAATTAATACTCTGCACGACCCACGACAAGAGACTCACGCCCTCCTCACAAATTCTATAATGAATTCTGAAGAGATATATCGTATACTGTGCAGGTCTAGAATCTACCTATAAGATTTTATATTGGTTGATCCATGTTCAAACCTATCTGCTACTTTGGTGGGTCTCATGACACACTTATTTTTGTCATGGGAGAGATTGGAGTCGGTCGGGTGTCACGCGGCCTTTTACACCGACAAATAATGAGCTGTCACGTATGATTTTGAGTAACATTGAGTATACACTCACATATGCAGCATATCACAATTTAATTTCTTGTGTCCTTTGACCTAGATCTAGGGTTGAGCAAAAATTCGACAATCCGATTTCGAATTCGACTCTGCTCCTAGTCCGCTTTGATTCAGACAAGTCGGACTTGGAGTCGAAATTTTTTTCCTATTGGAAATCGGAGTTGGAGTCGGGGTCGAAGTCAATTGAAGAACTGACTCCGACTCTGCTCCGATTCGCCTCCAATACTCTGCCTCCACCTCCGACTTAGCCCTCCAACTCCGCCTCCGATTTTATACATATTTTATAAAAATATATGTGTTTTTCTATATATTAATCATTTAAATTTTATACAACTATATCTTATATAGTTAGTTAAACTCAATAATATACTAGTCAAATAATATATCTATACTATAATATATAGACTAAATTGACTAATAAATAATAATAGTTTAGTATATGACTATATGTAAATGTCATGCTATTACAAATTTACAGTATTACTACCATGTTACATGTAAGTTGTAACACTAAATTACTAATGTATAAATATAATAACATGTAATACTAATGTATATATAACATACTATAAACACTAAGATGCATAATAACATCAACATGTAATACTAATGGATAAACACTAATCTATAAATTTTGAATAACATATAATACTAATGTATAATAACTAAAGTATTATTCATATAAATTTTATATAACAATATATTGTATTAATTATATTTTTTTACTTAATAAATTCTCAACATATTCTTTTTTATAAATATATTAGTAATACTAATATACATTAGTATATTAATTAGATTTATGGTCTAATACTAATACTATTAGTAATCCACTTTAAGTCTATATATAAATTACTATAGTATTAATTACTAATACTATATTACTATATGATACTATTAACTATAGTGATATACTAGTATTAGTATATTAATACTATCAGTGATATAGTTAGTATAGTGATTTATACTAATAGTATTATATAGTTATACTAAATTAAAATCACTATAGCAAATACTAATATATAGTTATGCTAATCACTATAACTAATACTAATACTAATATAGACTATAATTATAACTTATAGTATTATACCTATACTAAATCGCTATAACTTATACTAATATAGTTATGCTAAATCACTATAACTAATTCTAATGTAGTTATACTAATCATTATAACTATATATAGTATTAATATCACAATTAGTATAATATATAGTATTAATAATAACTAATACTAATATAACTATTAGTATAACTATTATCACTACTAGTATGACTAAAACTAATACTAATATACTAATACTATTAGTGTACTACTAATATTGATATATATTAGTATATATATCAAGTATAAGAGGTTAGAGATTTAATATATATATATAATATTAAATCACTAACATACTAATAGTATGATACTATAGTATTAGTAATTATATTACAAGATATAGTAATAGACTAATAGTATAATATAGTAATACTATATTATATATAAAATAGTAATACTATTTTTTGAATCTTCATTTCATATACGGTGCCTTTTTTTTAATATTCATATATAATAATATATATCATATATTTTTTATGAATCTTCATATATATATATATATAATATAATTAAAAATAGATTCATAGTAATTATAATAGTAAACTATAGTAACTATACAATGCTTTTTTTTTTAATCTTCATTTCGCGTACGGTGCCTTTGTTTATTATAGTGATTAGTTGGATGTGGATATGGAATCATGGATGATGAGAGTACATGTAAAAATATGACTTTCTTTTTATTTTTATTTTTAATTTTTTAATGTATGTTAGTATGTTACTTGTTTTATTTAGTTGTATTTTTTTATTATAATCAAAAGTTTAATAAGTTTGGATTATAATTTTGAGAAAATTGAAATTTGAAAGCCCACAATAATTTTTTTGTTTTTTTTGTTTTTTGTTTTTTTGTTTTTTGTTTTTAAAAAGTGGGTCAAATATGAAGTTAAATTTTTTTTTAAAAAAAAAATCCAAAAATCAGACTCCGCTCCGACAAGTCGAAGGCGGAGCGGATTCTCTACATCTCAGACTCGGAGTCGGAGGTCGGATTCGACCTCTGACAAAATTGGAGTCGGAGTCAGAGGTTGGGCCCTCCGACTCATGCAGTGCATCTGGGAGGGAAAGAAATGGCCGAAACTTTGAAGACAATGAGTGCTCCGTTGTGGATCTCAGAAGTTTATTTTTCAGGGCACTATTTCTTTGGACCACTGTAATAGATTTCAATGGGCTTAACTTTTGTGATTTTATTGCTTCTATTGGTCCTCCTTCCTAACTAGATGTCTCTCTTGTATATTTTCTGTGTATTTGAGTTTTGCCTAGATTCTATTACTAAAATTTTTTCTTACTTGTAAAAAAAAGTCTTTTATCTCTCTTTTCCTTAATTTCTTAATTTGTCAGACTTATTCCAAGGCAAAATCAAGTTTTGCAGAAATTTACACTAGCATATGCACATGTTATTCTTCATAATTGATCAAAACATATAAATATTAATTGAAACATAACACTCCTACCTCTAGGGATTCAATATCCGCCAGAGCCAATCCTTTTTGGTACAGTGCCTCTGCTAATTGATCATGGGTCATCTCCATCTTCTTCTTGATTTTCTGGATTAAAGAAGAAAGTATTAATTGCCTCAGAACCAGAAAAGCAAACATATGAGAGAGTGGCATAAGGTAAGCATTGGTCTCAACTTCAGGGTCACTTTTGAGCGAGAAAATTTTTGCCAACTCATCTTTGTCTATACTATCAATCAAAACTGTGACCATTCCTCTCATTTCAAGTACACCACATTAGGCATAATGGCACAATCTTCCAAACAACCATGATTTGACGACTGCCCCTAATTCCTCTCCAACATGAAAATAAATCTACCACCCTCATAGGCATTACTCAAGCGATACCTAGCCTATTAAAGATTTCATCCCATAAAGCATTAGCAAATCACAATGAAGAAAAGGTGGTCCACCGATTCTCTATTTCTTTTACACATAAAATACCAATCCATTATAATGATGCCGTGCATTTTCAATTTGTCGATAGTCAAAATTTTCCCCTGGGAGACCAGCCAAACAAAGAAAGCAACCTTGATAGGTACTTTGCTTCGAAAATCAATAGAAGAATGAGATGACATTACCTTATCAAAGGATCTGACTGAAAAGTTCTTATTTCCCAAGTGAATCCAAATCAACCTATCATCCTCTCCAACCTTTAAATTCAGTGCATATAACACTATAAAACTCAGTAATGTCCCCCGCCTCCCAATCCTGGACAACTCTAATAAACTTTACAGACCACTGAAGAAAACCAGTAGATAGGTCCATGTAATCAGCCACAAAGGCACCCTTATCCAATGCAATCCTATATAGAGAAGGGAAAGCATTCTTCAAAGCAGCATCGCCACACCATATATCTTGCCAAAATCTGATTCGTGTTCCCCTTCCCACTTCAAATCAGAGATTTCTGAAAAAACTTTCCCAACCACTCCGGATAAATTTCAAAATACCCATACTATACACCCCTCTTACTTCATTTGAGCACCAACCTCCCCAAATACTCCCATATTTGACATCAATAACATCCCTCCACACATCATCCTCTTCCTGATAATACCGCTACAACTGTTTCCTTAAAAGTGACTTATTGAAAATTCTCAGTTTTCTAACCCCCAATCCTCCACAAGATAAAGGGGTACAAATCTTATCCCACTTGATCAAATGGAATTTTTTCTCATCTTCTAAACCTTCCCACAAGAAAGCACGAAAAATCTTTCCATTCTATTAGCCACCCTTGCAGGCAAAAGAAATAAAGATAGAAAGTATGTTGGAAGGTTAGATAAAGTGCTCTTGATTAAAAGGTGATTCTACCGCCTTTGGACAAATAAATCATTTTCCAACCAGCCAATCTACATTCAATCTTTTCAATAATCTCATCCCACATAGCCTTGGATTTATGAGGAGCCCCAAAGGAAGACCAAGATACTTTATAGGCAAATATGGCACCTTGCAACCCAGAATAATATCAGCCAATTCTCCTAAATTATTAACCAAACCGACATGAACCATTTCATATTTTGATAAATTCACCTTAAGTCCAGAATTAGAGAACGCCTGAAAGATTTAGGATTAATTCATTACATTCTTAAGGAAAACAAATAAATAAAATATAAAAAGAACAAAAAATCAGCGCCATATTAAAATTTATAAGAATATTTAGAAATCACAAATAATGAATTTGGACAAGCTCTGTTTGAATAGCAGCACAAAAGGAGTCAAGATGCTACCATTTCCTGTATCTCCAATGCTATAAGAAATAGGTGATCTAACATAGCTGCTTCCCCCACCCTCTCTCTCTACGCTCTCCCCCTTTCCCACTAAATTCAATAATTTTTCATTTCTGTTGTAGTGGTCAAAAAGAAAATGCAGGAACCACATTGCAAGCAACAAAAACAGAGTTGGTACTCGACCTTAGGTATTGGAGTGGCTTACTTATGTTCCAAGATTTCTAAACAACTTTGTCTCTGAATCTGTGAAGGCTGCTGCAAAAAGCCCATGAGATAATATATATATATATATATATATATATATAAGTAAACAATTGTATTAATGATGATAAGCATAGCCCAAGTACACAAAATAGTATAAAGAGATAAAGTATATCTAGGTCGTAGCAATAGAAACAAGAAAGTCATGAAAATCAAGGCCATTAAAGTCTGCAGCTATGGCCCATAGGAATAAAGTTAAAAAAATAAAGATCTAAGTTACTTTAGTGAATGCTCCTTATCTTCAAACGTTTGGTCGTTACACTCCTGTCACAGACACCACATAATACAGATAAGTATTATCTTTCACACGACTTTGATTTGTGGAATGCCTCCTAGTCCTGGATGTGTCCAGCTAGCCAAAAACTCAACCAATGTGGTGGGCATTACCCAAGCTAACTCTACTCGGACGAACATTTCATTCCACACCATCTCTTCACAAATTCACACCTCTAGTAAGTAAAGTAGAAAATCCAAATTTACATGATATGCCTTATCCATATCCAGCTTACAAAGGATCCCTGTAGAATCATATTTTAGTCAGCTATCCAGGCATTCATTGGCAATAAAAACTGAGTCTAGAATTTGCCTTTCATGATCCCTTTCGGCAAATTCATTACTGACAGCAAATGGATCGGCATGCTATTTAAAACATGTTTTACAAGAACTATTTTTCCTCCAAAAGACAATAGCCTACTCTTCGAGTCCTCAAGTTTTTTTTGTATTTTGGCTAACAATGGTTCAAATATGAGTAAAGTGACTCTTCCCATTAAGAAGGGCACCCCAAAATATGTACACGGCCACTTTCCCTCTTCAAAACCCGATAATCTCATCACCTCATCTTCCTGGCATACAAAAAATTATTAGAGAAAAAGACCGAAGATTTATGTGCACTTACAAGCTGTCCCGACATTCGTTCATAAGATCGAAGCACCCTTATGAGATTTCGAATGATTTCTTCCCTCCATGAGGAAAAATTAGAAGATCATCCGCATATAAAAGGTGGCTAATCATAGTACCTCCACCCGAATTAAAAGCCTTCATACCTCCTTGAAATTTTTTTTAAGCATCCGAGATAAGATCTCCTCCGTTAGAATAAAAAGATACGAAGACTAAGGATCTCCTTGACGAAGACCACTAGAAGGCTGGAAAAATCCTTTCGAACTCCCACATTTAGCATAATCGAATAAATCGGGGAAGAAATCGAATTATAAATAATATTTCTCCACTCATTCAAAAATCCCAATTTCCTCAATACCTCCAGCGAAAATTGCCAATTTACCCAATCATAAGCTTTTGCCATATCAATTTTGATCATTACATTTCCCCCCTCGACTTCAGATTTAGCCCCTGTACCAACACTTGAGCAAGTGCAATATTATAAAAAATGCTACGCCCACGAATAAAAGCCGCTTGCTCCAAGGATATAATTTTTTCCAAGATTGTCGCCAAATAGAAAACCATTACTTTTACCATAATTTTATAGACCATCGAGCACAAACTAATCGGTCGAAATTATGTAAAACCGTATGGGACATCCACCTTTGGAATCATGACAATATTCGTTGCACCAAAAAACTTAGACATCGGTTTACCTTAAAAAACTCTCTCGTTATAGCCAACAAATCATGCTTCACAATTTCCCAAGCAATCCTAAAAAAACTGGTCGTATAGCCATCAAGACTCGGGCTACTTTCTTACAGTATGGACCACAATGTTGCCCGTAGCTTTCCCATCGATGGTGGCACACTAAAGCATATGCTTTCCTGTACTGAAATCACCAGTATGAGCAAATCCAACGCCTCCTCATCAAACTCCACACTAGACGTGGTCAACAATTCTTTGTAAAAATTAACAGCTCCATCGTGTACTACATCAACTGATTCCAAAGCTTGCCCATTTGGAATATTAATCCGATCAATGAATTTATTCTTCTTCTTAACAACTCTAACTCATGCTTCCAGTTTCTAACCTCAGCCAAAATTATGTCCCTTTGCGAAGGCTTGTCCACAGCCTGATTCTTCATCAAGTTCTTATTATTATCAGCATTCTCTTTCACATCCACCACTTCCACACCTACTTTGGGTCCTCTCTCTTACCCTCCTCAGTCTTCTTTGCATTTGCCCCTACCCTCCCATTGCGACTCCTTCTACCACACCTCTGATCCATATGCCCCTGTTTACGATAAAGCGTACAAAAAGCAAGGATTGTCTCATAAATAACGTTCTGAAAATGACTCGATTCCAATCCTGGGGTGCCAAGCCAAAATGAATGTCTCAAAGGTTTTGAGATATCCATCTCTACACAAATACGCGCTGCCTCTGGTCTTGTTACACACACCATAGCATTGTCCCGCTTAAGAAATCGCCCAAATCCCCCACTTTTACTCTTCAATATCGAGGCATGAAAATAATTTGGAAGTAACCTAGGCACGGAAATCCAAACAGCCACCATAGGCGATTCTTCTTCTTCATTGAATTCCAGGGTCCAATGAAATACTCTGTACAACACACCCTATATTTCAGCATTCCCTCGAGCCATAACACTGATAAAGTCATCCTCATTCGACATCCTAGTCAATACGACCCTTGGGCTATTAAGTTGGCCCACAACCAGCATGGCTCTCAAGCCCCAAAGATTCTTGATAAATCCTCTAACATGATCCAAGGAGGGTCTACGCCGTAAAAACTTCAGAACAACCGAGAACTAAAAAGGTTATGCCGTTTGCTTGATCTCAGCCTTCGAGAATAGTCTTGAATTCATACAAATGCGAAGTGTGGCTTGGATCATAATTTCCAGTCCGTACTAAGCACATAAAATATATAGGTGATGAAGGTGGACGTTAGAGCAGCTAAACAAATGATTCGACAAAGGACAGACGCTATTATAAACCGACAGTAAACATGACTATCAAACATATGGTTATGTTTCGAGGAATACTTTTGAAATGATGTCACGATCTTGAAAATTAATTGTTGATAGGGATAACTGCAGCACATATTAAAATACATGAATACATTTTGAAAAAGCAAAACAAATGAGTTAACAATACAGACATAAATAAAAAGAAATTGAAAACAAAAGAGCCACGTATGCAGATAAAATAACAATTCCATATGCCAAAATCTCCTATAATACTGATAACCGATCCCATCCCATGTAAAATTTTTGTCAGGCAATATACTGCTCTGGAGCTTGTCATTATTCCACCCATTTCTTTCCAATAAGGGGCAACAGAACTGCACTTCCTATCTGTTGGAGATGAAATAAATGGCAGGTAACCCTTTTCAAGAATATAGGTGGCACTTCAACCTTTGGCACTTAAAAGTGAGAAATATTCAACTCTTGCACAATACTAAAACGCAACATGTTGCTTCATACAACCTCATTAGTCTCCAATTTACTAATATGCCGTTAAATTTTCTAGCTTGACTAAAACGTTTACTGCAGTCTTAAATTTAAGAAGTTGGTTACTATGTGGGGTATCAATTTAGTCAATTAAAACATCATCGTTTATCTAAGCGCCAAAACAGATGGCAACCCGACCATGCTATCCATTCTTGATTCTGAGAAACTAGTAATAGGCCAATGACAGAATATCAAAGGCAACATTGCGCTGCATGCCCTGCATGCTTCATTTATCAAGCGAAACTCATAGCTTGAAGAGCGTTAAGGATGTAACATTTCAGAACCTTTGAAATACACACAAACCGATCCTCTACCATGCAACGAAAACGACTTCTTTGATAATTTTAAACATAAATGTATTTATTGACAGAATCAAATCCCACCAAATTAGCAATCTCTTGATATTAGGAAATTTGTCTTTTAATTGTAATTATTTAGAAATTTTTTTATTCAATTGTAATTATTTCCTTTTTAATAGTTACCATAAAAAGGCTAGGTATGTATCTATATATTGTAGACGTTCTTACATTGTAATTCATACTTTTGAGAAATAAAGTGTTCAATTCCTAACATGGTATCAGCCAAACAACGTTCCTAATCCTCCAACCCCCCTCCCTCCCCTTATTTCCTTCACCCATATGATTGATTCCTCTTGCCTCATTCTAGTCTCTGGAATACTCACTGGAGATAACTATCCCAAATGGCAAAAAGCTATGACCCGTGCATTCAACGCCAAAAACAAACTCAGTTTTGTTGATGGTACCCTTTCCCCACCCGCCACAGATTCACCAAACTAACTGTAATAACAATTAATTATACAGGGGCATAAGTGGAATAGAAACTATCAAACAAAAATATTATTCATTCCTATTCATATGCCTATAGACACTTTTAATATATAAGGGATATAAAGGCATTAGAATGGCTGTCACTACCTCGACTCAGGGTGAAGAGTTGATGGAGCCCCCAAGACCTGTAGAAGAACTCAACGGCGTCGTTGTGGTCGGCATTGTTGTTGTTGGTAGCTGTGGGGCTCTGTTGGACCCCACCCATGACTTGCTTTCCTCTTTCCACATCCAAAAAGTAGTTCCCCATCTTTGTCTCTCTCTCAAGCCTAAATGAGATTCCTTTTTTATTTTTTGTTTTCTCTTCTCTATTTAAAACTCTAGATAAATTATTTACTTAGAGAAAATGTGTGTGTTGAGGATTGTGATTGTGGAGGATTGTCTATCTTTGTTCTGCTCTATTTATTAAGGGAGATTAAGGGAGAACAAGTTGTTTCCTTATATGTGTATAAGATGCAATATTTCCTTCCTTCCTTCCTTACAAGAACCTACGAAATTGCAGCATCTTTTACGAAGTAAGAGGTGTTTTCTTCTCAAACACAACATTTGTTTCTTTCTTAGGACTCAACGAAATGCAGATTGCCTGAAGATTTTTTTTTATTCCCCTTTGAGTAATTTCGCATTAAAATCAAAACAGAGAAAAACAAAAATAGGTATTAATGAAGCCAGGAGAAGAGTTTTTAAATACAACAAAATTAATTTTTTATTTATAAAATCATTATTCATTTGCATCTTTTTTGTAGTTGTTGAAAACTTGAAAGCAATGTTCAAGAGTTTTTGAATTGATTGAACACTGGACATAGTTTAATGACACGAAATAATGATAGAACTTGTAAAAGAACCTTGACTGACTATGATATGTTGAATTCAACGTTCCAAGTGTTAGTGTAAGAGGGGTTGCAAAACAATAAATAGTGAGAGAAGAGTTTGCTTTAAGGTGCGTTACAATGTCGCTTTCCTTAAGACAATATTTGCCCCCACCAATAACGGTATGCACACGGGTTACAAGCGAATTTGCCTCTAAGATACAATGAAGCCCAGAACAAATCTGTTTGTTTAACTGTGTTATGCACACACGAAATTAGACCCCGAATATCCTCAAATTTTGCTATTCAACCAAGAAATTAGAAATTTGTTCTCTCGAGAATATACTGATTCTAACAAATTTTGAAGAAGTGAAAAATTTGGGAGAGGGAGAGAGAATTCGAAATTAAATTCTGGGATACTCAAATGGTAGGCTAATGAATCTATTTATAGATGACCAAAAGTTGTGATCGAAAAGTTATGACTTGTTGTTTTGCTGAATAGGTACATGTATTGTGCCTGTTGCCATATCACACAATAGTTGGACTTAGTCCAATGCTTGCCTTGTTTTTTTCTCCACCTGGTCGACACTAGTTCGAACTATGGGGTGTGCGCTTTGGTAATTTTTTTTTCCCATTTTCCCAAGCATTGCATTGCCTTGCACGCCCCACCTTATTTGCGTTGCACCACTTCATGGAACAGCCTCACACATGCATGCCTTGGTGCTGGCCACATGCATCTTGGAGAGGCCTCTTCATAAATCAACAAAACTTCTTTTAGAAGATGTGTGATTCGAAGCTAATCCTATTAAATGGGAAGCCTCAGTACCATTAAACCATTCCATTTAAAGGCTTATGGTATGCAAATAAATACAAAATAATATAACCGTCGTAAACTTTTTATAACTTCTCTTTTTAAAATAATTCATAATTTTTAAAATCAATCTAAAAATATTATTAATAAATATAATATATATTAATTATTTTAAAAATATTTCTAATCTTTAACGTAATGGTCCTTTCCTCTTTAATTCGATGTGACAAACGAATAGAATAGATATTTGAAGAAGGGTTGAATCTTTCGGATTGCCTTATAGTACTCTATTTCAATTAGTCAAAATTAAAGGATAATTTTAATGAATATAAAAAAAATTTAACTTTTGACTATTCTATTTATATAAATCTCTATATTAAAATAATTATTTTTTTATTATATAATAATAAAATAATATAAGATAAATTTAATTTTAATTATTCACATCAAATCTTCACATTAGATTATATATTTATTTATTATATGATAATGAATAACTAATAATTTTAAAAATATTTAATTTTTTTAATTCTTAATTTATTTAATTTTATCATATTTTATTATTCTACTTATTATATGTTAATTAATAATTATATTTTTATTAAATTAATATATCATTAAGTTAAATTAATATATTAATTATGATAAAATATGTGATAGAAAGAAAATAAAAGATAAATAATTTATAAAATATATATTTAATGTACGTACAGTAACCTTCAAATTTAAAAAATTTTTAAAAATTACTGTAACCAAATTTTAAATATTTTAAATTTAATTAATTTAATGTGAACATATTTTATGTTTTAATATTACATTTAACTTTTAACTAATCTAACGCGAGTCCTCTTACTTCGCTTCGTCACTCTCCCCCTCCCCCTCCCCCTCCCCTTCTGTCTCTCTTTCTACCTGGGTTTGATTGTTCTCCTCCAGCTCTCTCCCCGTCCTCTCTGCTGAGCTCTCAAGGGGTGTTCTGGGGTGAGTTTGGAAGTTCTCTCTTTCCCTGTATTATTTTCTCACTCCTGATTTTTATCTCGTGGGTTGATATTGTTCTTTCATGTTCTGGTTTTGTTTCTTTTCATCTGATTCGTAATAAATGTTACTCCTTTTCTTGGTAGTACTCCATTTTTGGGGGGCAGTTTGACTGTTGAGGAAGTTAAATATTTACACATAAGGAGTATGTACTTAAGTTTGCTAAGTGTTATTCTTCACAGTTTGCATTGGGTCTTGCGCTAGGTGTTACATAATGATGATCTTTGTTTCCCATCTGATTTTGTATAGTATTTGTTGTACTCTTTGGTTGGGTGTTGAGAAGGTTGGGGAAATTAAGAGAGAAATGATAATGGGTACATTGGTTAGTCTTTTTCCGACTTCAGTTTTAGCCGCATCAGCTTCATACTCTCTGCCCATGCAAGTTCTGTTATCCGGTAGTTTGGACTTTGGAGTGTGGACTCGTAATATCTTGCATTTACCGCTGTTTCTGAGTAGGAAAAAAAATGAATATTCTACTCGATTGGGCCTTTTGGATATATATAATCTAAATTTAAATTTCTGCCTGGGAATCGAGTTTTCTAGCTATTATTTGAATATATATTTTCCTTTAGAGTTTTTAGGGGTTTAAATTCAGTGAAAGCAAGTGATGTGTGTGTGTGTGTGTATTTATGTATGTGAATGTGTGTGTGTGTGTGTGTGTGGTAAACCTGTTTGCTAGCTTCAAAACGATGCAAATTTCGACTTTCTTTTCAAAGAAAAGGTTTTCCGGCAAAAAAAAATTAGCAGTCAAGAGTTGGATTATCTTGCATTACTTTTGAAAAAGCACCTCCTTTTTGCCATCTGAACATCATTGGAAGGGAGGGATTTATGAATCCAATTACCATAGCTGAGAGCATACTTTGATTGACCCAACATTTTTAATTATGTTCTAGTAGACTTTTTTGTTGCTTGTATTGCTTTCCACCTTTGTCTGTCCTCCTTTTTCCATTTTGAGGTCGTCTTATGTAATATAGATCCAATAAGCTGTTTCATTTAGAACACATTAAACGATGGTGAAGGCTGTGGCTGTTCTTGGCAGCAATGAGGGTGTCAGTGGGACTATCTACTTCACCCAAGAAGCTGATGGTAAGTTGGAAATCCTGTCTGATCACCCAGCAAGTGTAGATGTCTATTTTTCACATTTTGAAAGACATTTTTGTTGCAAATTTTCAGGCTCTACAACAGTAAGTGGAAATATTTCTGGCCTTAAGCCTGGTCTCCATGTTCATGCACTTGGGGACACAACAAATGGTTGCATGTCAACTGGTATAGTCCAAAGAGATGATGTTTGTTTCTTCGTATCTAAAGCATCCAGTCCAAGAGCAAACCCCACTTTGCTCCACACTAATCCCTTTTGTCTTTAATTTTATTTTTAATCTACCTGCTTACAGGACCACATTTCAATCCTGCTGGCAAAGAGCATGGTGCTCCTGAGGATGAGAATTGGCATGCTGGTGATCTTGGAAATGTCACTGTTGGTGATGATGGTATGTGCTGTGTTTACCTCTATCCCCTTGGTCATTCGTTGACAGCTTCCCAATCGTTGGACTCTATCATGTTCTATAATATGCAGGGGAGTAATCCAACTTTCAGGATGAGCTGCTGAGATCTTTCTTGCCCGCCCCACTTTATATGAAAAGCCAGCGGCAGCTAGTGTTTAAGTTCCTAGTTCTATCTCCCATTTATCATCCGTGAGTCATCTACTGTAGTTGCCCTCCTGTTTATTTTACTCAACCTTAACTCCATTGCAACCAAGTATTTTTCATTTATCTATGATTTTTATATTTGTTGGGGGGAGGCTACTGGCTACATGTACCAAGGGAAAGGTGAACACTTCTATGAGTACCCTTGATCTTGACTTGCCAAAGCAGCTGTAGCCAAATCAAGTGGCTCATAGAAGTTAACTGGCCAGTCCTTGTGAGATCTCTTTCTTTGATCTCCGTCAACAATCTGCTTACCGAACTTCTCATGTTCTTTTGTTTTAGTCTTTTTTCTTTTAATTATTGCTATTTTTAACTTTTTTGGATGGGTAAAGAGAAGGGAGAGAAGAGGAAAATGGCATAGGATTTAGCCTTTTTAAGAGACCCTTCTCAAACATCAATTGTTAATACGGGTCACCTTCCAGGCAAGCTGCTTTGATTTCCCAGCAGTTTGCATCTAATGGTGCCTACAGTCTTCTACCAAAAAAGTTACTAAAAAATAATATGCAGAGCAAATTGTTTCGGCTGTTAGTTACCTGATAAGAAGGCTTAAGATGGGTATGTATTTTGTTCTGACACACAGTGGTGCACTAATGGATGGTATGTCTGTTGTCATACAGGGACAGCCAAGTTCACAATAATTGACAAGCAGGTGTGTTTCATTTTCTGTTTAAGTTTTACTTTTGCACATATCTTTAGTTACTTTTCACTGATGTATTTTACAATTTTGGAGATTCCACTTTCTGGACCAAATTCCATTATTGGAAGAGCTGTTGTTGTCCATGAAGATCAGGATGATCTTGGCAAGGGTAAACTCTTGAAACACACTGCTTGAAATCGTTCTGTTTTAGTTTTTATTTTCTGTATATTCATGATTAAAGCCAGCTATATGTAAACCAGTCTGAGTCACAATTGGAGCATCTGTGTTGATAAATTGATTTACTTGGTAAACAAGAAGAGTAAGGGCTTTTATTTTGTTTTTGTTTTTGTGGGGGTAAAGGTCACCACTTTAAGCTAAAGCTCTAGATATTTAGGGTAAATATTAGAAAATTGAGATTTTGATACCCCCTTTCAAGTTTGTCAGAGGTTAAAATAATGATGTTACTCTCAAGTCTGAAGCCTTTGAATTGGTTTCTAATATGGACTTCTGTTATTGAATTTTTCCCATTTCCCCAAGTGCTGTTGAAGTTATTCTAGAAAAAGCTGCATTAGGGCATGTTTGAACACACTCTGAATTCTCAAAATTGCCAAAACTTCTCATAATTCTCAAAAATTTTCATAATTTGATTCCCAAGCATCACTCAAAACAAAAACTTTTCAATTTCAAATTTTCAGTTTTTTCATTTAATCATTACCTAATCATTATTCAAACATAAAAATCAATACAATTTTTACAAATTTCAAAACAAAATACAAAAATCAATACAACTTTTACAAACTTCAAAACAATTTTTTTTTTTTTTAAAGTAAAAGTAGAACTTTTGTTGATAGGAAGCCCAAGTATACAGAAAATGCCTAAGTTCCACTAAGCACTAGTGAGGGATACAATCAAATCATGAAAAATGTCTCATTACAACTAATGCCCGATGCCCAAGAAAATAAAGCATTATAAAAGAATCTCTTCAGCTCATCCAAGAAACGCTCCGTCTTCAAACATTTTTTTTGTATTAAAACAAAAATAATATTAAAAAATAATATTCAAACAATTTTCTAATTTTATAATATTTTTATTCAGCTTCTTCTCTCTCATTTCTCAAAACCCAATAAAACATCTTCACTTAAACCATTTCACTACTATTCACAAAATTCTGATATACTCCAAGTGTCCAAACATGCCCTTAGATTGGTTTCTTCTTGTAGAGGTACTTGTAGATTAGGGCTGTATATTTTACTGTCTCCCATTTTCCTGTGATAATCACTGTTTTTTATGTACTTATTCCATTTTTTTATGCATTTGCCAATGCATTTGGATTTGCTTCTTAATGCTAATGAATATCTGGACATCAACTCTTGCTTGACAAATTGATGCTTCTAGATTTCCCAGCATCAATTTGAGGGGGGGTGTCACGGAGATATGATTTGAGTATCATTATTGTAATTTTAGTAATGTTTTCCTTTATAGTTAGATACTTTCCTTTCTAGCTAGATATATACATAACTGTGTAAATACTTACCTTGTATAGATATTAGGCGCTGGAAATCTGGAATTTATTGTGTAAAATCCCTTCTATATAATGAAAGAAATCCCTATGGAAAGGGTATTCAGACCAATTTGACAGAGAATCCATATGGTCATGTTAACTAGGATTTCTTATGTTACTTGGGTGGTGTGGTTTTGGGGAAAGATGAATTTCATGGATTAGGCATTGCATTACTACAGCCCCTTTTTTTTGGTTTTGGTGAATGGTGCGCTGGAGGGTTTCTTTAACAGCTCTAGGGGATTAAGGCAAGGGGACCCTCTTTCCCCTTTTCCGTTTGTCATTATTATGGATGCACTTAGTCGTATGTTGGAAGCAGTTGTTGTTGATGGAGGTTTTCTTTCTGGTTTCTCTGTGGGAGGTGTTAATATTTCTCATCTTGTCTTCGTTGATGATACTTTACTTTTGTGTGAGCTGGACAATGGTCATATTCTATATTTGAGGGCTCTTCAGATTTGTTTTGAAGCTGTCTTTGGCTTGAAGGTGAATCTTTTGAAGTCTGAAATGGTTCCCGTGGATATAGTGAATAATGTTCAGGATTTGGCGAACATTCTGGGTTGTAAGGTCTCTTCGCTGCCCTTGAAATATCTTGGTCTTCTGTTGGGGGCTGCTTTCAAGGCAAAATCTATTTGGGAGGGTGTGTTAGAAAAAAATGATAGAAGGTTGGCAGGTTGGAAAATGATTTATTTGTCTAAGGGCGGTAGATTAACTCTTATCAAAAGTATGTTATCTAACCTCCCTTCATACTTTCTTTCCTTATTTCTGTTACCTGCTAGTGTGGCCTCTCAAATTGAGATGATGTTTCGTAATTTTCTTTTCGGAGGTATTGGGAAGTAAGCTTAAGTTTCACCTTGTTGGCTGGGATAAAGTTTGTTTTCCGGTATCTTGTGGTGGTTCGTGGGTGCATAACTTGAGGATCTTCAATAAAACACTTTTGGAGAAATGGTTGTGGAGATATCACCAGGAAGGGGAGAGTTTGTGGAGAGTCGTTATAGATTCAAAATACAGGGAGTCTTAGGAGGGTTGGTGTGTTTTTCCTACTCTTTACCAGATGTCTAGTGACAAAAGAAGCTTTGGTGGCTGGCTTGTTGGTGTGTTATTGTGATATCCCATATGATAAGGATAAGGGTTGGTGGTGTATGGGATCCCACATTACTTGAGAATGAGAAGTTCTTGTTTCAATGGGGCTCCAATTGTATCATTGACTATTCATTTTGGAGTATAGGTTATGTGGTTTGGGCCTTCCATTGGGGTGTTACAGTTCTAATGGTTCTTTCCATTGGAATGTCAGTTTTGTTAGAGCAGCTCATGACTGGGAACTTGGAATGTTTGCTGATTTTTTTGACAACTTGTATGCTATGTTCTTTTGTTTGGTAATGTGATGGAGGATAGGGTGATTTGGACTCTTGATGGAAATTCTAGGTTCTCGGTGCGTTCCTTTCTTGTGTAAGAAAAATGGGGAATCCGTGGATTTTCTATTGTTACTTGTGATGTGGCTAGGTTCTTGTGGAATGAGATTACTAATGATTGGTGTGGTATGGGTTATGCCTGGCAGAGTGTGGAAATTTTAAAGTGCTGGACAGGTATTAGGGGAAATATTGACATCGCTGCTGTGTGGAAGATGATTATTCCTCTTTGTATTATGTGGTGTTTGTGAATGGAGAGAAATAAGAGGTGCTTTGAAGACCAGGAGCCATTCCTTGGATGAGCTGAAGAGATTTTTTTTATAATACATTATTCTCTTGGGCGTCAGAGTATTTAGTTGTAATGAGGGCAGTTTTCATGATTTGCTTGCATCTCTCATTGTTGTTTATTAGTACTTAGGCTTATCGTGTGTATACTTCCTGTGTACTTGAGCTAAGCCTTTTCCTATTAATAAAGTTTACTTTTACTTAATAAAAAAAAATTATTGCCACTTCGAACTTAATATAATTATTTGATATGTAGGGGGACATGAGCTTAGCAAAAGCACCGGAAATGCTGGTGGCTGAGTAGCTTGTGGTATGTAAATTATCCAGATCACCCTGAAGCATAATCGATGCATAATTCGAACATAATTTATAGCCCATTTTTAATTTGGCTTTGTGTCCAATTTTTAGCATGTGTAGGTGTTACCAACTCGCTCTCTCTCTCTCTCTCGCTCTTTGGAAATAGCATATATTGTCTATTTGATCTATGAAAAAATCTGCATTGTGATTTTTTCTTTATTCTTTTGTCTTGTCTTTTACCTTCTGCTCGCATGATGTTTAATATTACCTCGGAATTTTGTGCAGGTATTATTGGTCTGCAAGGATGAACTGCTGCTCCCAAAACCGTTAATCTAGTGTGTAGAGCATTATCTCCTGCAATTAGGCTTGTGAAGGACTTCCTGAGTACTCTTCTAAATAAATGACAAACCTCTTTCTTATCAGTATTACATAAAGTTCATCAAATTTTCATTTGCCTTAGTTGTAATGTTCTCATACGCATGCACGTAAGGGATGTACCAAGCAACCCCCAGTGTATCTCAATCTAACATTCAAGGGTCATAGCATTTTTTTCATGCTAGATCTTATTAGAATAACCAGTGAACCAAACATCTCACTTGCACACAACAAAGTACGAGAGCATCGTAACCCTTATCCAAATATCATTGACGATGAGATCTCTTTGTTTGGTCATGAGAAAATTACAACTCATTGAAAAATGCAGGCATCACTATAACTTATCAACACCCCCACAAAGCAAGCAACTGGGAATCAGAAGGGTTTGCAAGATACCAGATTTTTGTTAAAATAACTAGAAAAATGGACAGCACTTAAAGATACATCGATTACAAAATCGATGCGCGCATTTAATAGTGAAAAAATCCCTCTGGTAGAAATACCCACTAGGTTGTAAGTGGGTATTTCGAATCAAGTATAAGGCAGATGGAACTATAGAAAGACACAAAACTAGATTGGTAGCTAAAGGCTACACTCAACAAGAAGGATTGGATTTTTTTGACACTTTTTCTCCAGTAGCAAAGATTACTTCCATTCGGTTGCTGCTTGTTATAGTTGTTATTAAAAATTGGCATATTCACCAATTAGATGTTAATAATGCATTTTTACATGGTGAATTGCATGAAGAAGTTTATATGGAGTTGCCCCTGGTTTGGTTGTCAAAGGAGATAATAAAGTTTGTAAACTTCTTAAGAGTTTATATGGCTTGAAACAAACATCCAGACAATGGTTTGCTAAACTATCCATAGCATTGCTTGATTATGGTTTTACTCAAGATATCTCAGATTGTTCTTTGTTTATCAAGAAATCTGAATCATCCTTCATAGCTTTACTAGTCTATGTAGATGATATTCTGTTGGCCAATGACAGCTTGATTGAAATATAATTGCTTAAAACTTTTCTACATGATAAGTTTACAATTAAAGATTTGGGAGAACTCAAATATTTTCTCGGATTGGAGATAGCAAGATCTAAAACTGGCATATCAATTTGTCAAAGGAAGTATGTTCTAGACATACTTGAACAAACTGGAATTCTTGGTGCCAGACCTGCAGCTTTTCCAATGGAATCGAATTTAAAGCTCTCTGCTTCAGATTTAGATTTGTATGAAGATCTTTCAGCCTACAGAAGATTAGTTGGGTGATTGTTATACTTAACAATAACTCGACCTGACCTTGCCTATTTAGTCCAAGTTCTTAGTTAATTTTTAGTCAAACCAGCTGTTAGTCATTACCAAGCAACCATTCGAGTTCTCAAGTATCTAAAGGCAACCCTTGGACAAGGATTATTCTTTCCAGCTTCATCAGAATTGCAGCTCAAGGCTTTCTCAGACAGTGATTGGGCAGGGTGTATTGACACTCAAAGGAGTGTAACAAGCTTTGCCATTTTCTTGGGTGATTCATTAATTTCATGGAAGAGTAAAAAGCAAGCTACAATAAGCAGATCTTATATAGGGCCCTTGCTTCAACAGCTTGTGAGATTCAATGGCTCCTTTATGCAATGCAAGACCTAGCAATCAACCACCAGCAGCCAACTTTGGTTTATACAGACAGTAAAATCAGCATTATCTATTGCAACTAATCTAGTCCAACACGAGAGAACAAAGCACATACAGATAGACTGTCATCTTATTAGAGAGAAGTTGCAACAAAACATCATCAAGCTCTTCCATGTCCCTTCAAGATTACAACTGGCGGATATTTTAACAAAGCCTCTAGGCTCTCTTCCATTTCATCATACTCTTCGCAAGATGAACATCCTTAATATACATGTTCATCTTGAGGGGGTTGTTGGAATATAGCCTCACAGATCGAACAAATGGAGTTAAAATCTAAAGCTACACGTGTTAAACTGGAAGAGGAGAAGAAGAGTTAATTATTTCTGTTATTATAGTTAGTCTGTTATTTCTCATTTAGCTTTGTATAAATATAGTTCAAGTACTCTGTAATTAATGATCCAATTCCTTTTCATGAAAGAATTTCCAATTCATCTTCTCTGTTTACATCCATGCAATCTCTTCTTACAAGCCAAATCTCGATTCATCTAAAACTTGACAATACATTCCTAGTGGATAAATCCTCCTATAGATTGGTATGACCAAACACAGATGGCTCTCTAACCAGCAATAAAGGAGGTTAGGGTGATGCTTTGAGAGGGCAGCTGCTCTTGCTTTTGCTGCTGTATGAGTCTAGAATTGTCTTACAACATCAATTGGGAGCGACTGACAGTAATTAATCTTTTAATAGCTTGGAGGGTTGTAAGAAGAATGGGGACATGCCACTGACTCCATGAATATGGCCATATTTTGAATGAGTAGCACAGTGCCATGAAAAAAATCTTTGTAGAGGAGATTTTCAACTTGCTTGGTCACTTTGTAATCACTGATGTTACCATCAGTCAGAGAAGTCATAATCTAGGCTGCATTGCTAATAAATGGTATCATCTATATATAGAAATTGTCTTAAAAGAGATTCAAACTATCTTTATATTATCTGCGTGGGATATTGTTCTATGTACCCTTTCGATTAGTTTGCCAAAACAGCTAGTGAAAAGGAAATAATGATAATAACAATACTATCCTCTAGAGACCTCATCACGTTATCTTCTAATCACATGGTGCCAATTAGACTAGAACCCAGACTGCTATAATTACCTCCTCTGTGTGCTACTCTCAGGCAGAAGGCTGAAAACCATATGTCCCAACAACCATACAAAGAACCACTATATGATTACCAACAAAGTTTACTCTGTCAGTGCAGAAACACAATAGGAACTGTTTGTTCAAGCGATCATTGAAATTGGGATTGAGTGAAAAGTTAAGAGTCGAAGACTCCCTGCTGTTCCAATTACTAAAGAAACCTTATGATTTGACAACTCCCAAACAAATTTAAGGCACAGTTTGTTACCTATTCTAGAGTTGTGCTAATGCTCACCAAACTTTATTACAGCGAGATTTGCGATTGAATCACAAATCTCGCTTCCTTTCTTCAGTATTTGTAATTAGAAATTTCAATAAGATAAAGGTACTTCTCAAAAAAATTCCAAAAATGCTAATTCAAAACCATATATCATATGGTGCCCATTTCAACAAAAACACAATTGTGAACTACTTATTGCAACCATGCTTTTTGGTGAAATCAAATTAAACTGATGAAGTCCCAGCTGATGACGTAGGAACAGAAACTAAGTATACATCTCGAGATTTTCAAATCATTCAAACACTGGAATAAAATTTCCACACTTTTATGTGAAATGCCACATTGGGCACATTTCATTTGTAAACACTCCATGGCTTCCAGTAAACCATAAAATCTCTTCCTGCTACTTATGCAGCCAAGTATACCACTTCATGGAGTATCAATGAAATTTCTACAATTAGATCTTTAAACAGACGTACCATTTGAAAGCTTGTAAAACTTATTTTGCAAGTAATCAAGAATTGCGTTGAAGAACACAAAAGGCATAGTCCGCATATGAGAGCTCATAACATTTGTGCACAATAATGTAATAGTTCTTTTAAATCTTTATATGTTTGAAAGGGAAATGATTTGTACAGTTCTAGGGTGTGCAAACCCCACACACCTCCCTTTGAAAAATGTAGGCAAATAGGCACTATTTATTTTCCAAATGAGTATGCGAGGCTTAATCGTCCTAAGACTGTATCTAGCAATACTTATGTTGAAATTGCCTAATTAAACACCACCCTGCACCAGTTTAGTCTGCTCTAGCCAGTTTAGTCCTAAGGTGTTACCAATGCGCTCTCTCTCTCTCTCTTTGAAAATAGCATATATTGTCTATTTGATCTATGAAAAAATCTGCATTGTGGGTTTTTTCTATATTCTTTTGTCTTGTCTTTTACCTTCTGCTCACATGATGTTTAATATTACCTCGAAATTTTGTGCAGGTATTATTGGTCTGCAAGGATGAATTGCTGCTCCCAAAACCGTTCATCTAGTGTGTAGCATTATCTCCTGCAAGTCGGCTTGTGAAGGACTTCCTGAGTTCTCTTCTAAATAAATGACAAACCTTTGCGTTGGGTCTGTATTTGTGATCTAAAATTGGGTGCTTGTGCTTTGTTTCCTTTTCATGTAATGACGACCTCTTTCTTATCAGTATTACATAATGTTGAACAAATGTTCATTCGCCTTAATTTTAATGGGTCTTCTTTCTTCCATCAGGTTTAAATTGCCCCTTTTCATCTCTGTTCCTGATGATAATACGAAAACGTTACGAATAATTGTGATTGTATATGGTTTAACATGCTAGAATAACATTCGTTGTATAATACTGCAGCCATCCTGTGATGTGGCAAACTTCCACTGGGGGCAAATCTTTTTTTATTATTATTTTAACTTCTCAATGTTCTCATCCGCATGCACGTAAGGGATGCACAAAGCAATCCCCAGTGTATCTCAATCTATCATTCAAGGTTCATGCATTTTTTCATTAAGATAGCTAGTCCAATGTGGACACACCTAGTCAAAAGTTAATACTATAACCAAAAGTTAACATTCTAGCCAAATTTTGATTTTTTTTTTCCATTAAGATGGCTAGTCCATTAAGATGGCTAGTCCAATGTGGCTAGAATTCTGATTTTTTTTTTTTTCCCACTGAACACCGAAGAAATTTGATGGGTACCAAAATGCCGCTTACACAGTTCTGTACAAATTTGGAACCCAAAACTGTTCCCTCATCCATACTTTATGCAACTGAAGAGTGCCTCATATGCACATCAGGTGCCAATAAACAGAAGTCTAAATACAAATGGATACGTATGCTAAAGATGCAAATTCAGTCAGCGGTGTAGGAATGATAGACCAGCAAAAGAGTACCGAGACGAAACTGGCACAGGCACTGCTTCAGGCTGGGCAGCCTGATAATGATGTGTCTTGTCTTTGTGCAGTAAAGCATCAGCAACATATGTGGAGTATAAACTATCCACTTGATCAGTTTCTGTCCCGCATAAATTGGCACTCTCGATTGGGTGCGTTCCACCAATAGGATAAGAACCTGATGAAACACCATAATGATAACCAATAGCAGATGTTGCAGTTGCAAAAGGTACAGTGGATGGCGTTTCACGTCTAGCACCAAGACCATAAGCATGGTACTCTCTCATTCAAGTAGAGAGAATCGGCCTGAACAGTCTCTCTCTTTTTGGGGACATCATTTATATGTAAAAGGTCAGGCTGTCTTAGAAGGTGCTCTCCCTGAGGACCATAAGCTCGATAGTCCTTTCCAGCCGGGTAAAAGTCCTGAGGAGTCTCTTCTCTTGGTAGAGTTGCCATGTCTCTGTATACAAGACGCTGATGATCCCTTTCATAAGATGGCAACTGAAATCTAATAGAATCACTATTTGTATAAGGATCCCTAGCAAGTGTTTCCTTCTGATAACGGGGCCACACTTCTCTTACTCTTTCATGAACTTTCCTGTCACCAACTCTAGCGACTTGAGGAAAGTAGACAGGCAACACAGTTGAATGAACTTCAGCCGGTCGAAAAAGCTTTTCAAGATTCCTAGCCTGAATGGAAAAATTACAAAAATACAACGATCCTAAACTACCGGAGAAAAAAAAAAAGTGAATCTTATTTGCTTAACAGTAAGTTCTGTTTTGAATTTGTGCTTTTCATTATAATTTTCCTTGATTGCCTTCTTAAAAACACCCTCAGGTAGTGGAAGACAATCTTTCTCAATAGTGAACCGCACCTAAAAATTGATAACTCATCAGTATCCAGATCTGCCAAGATAGATGAATAAAATTACAATAATTAGATACAAAACTCAAGCTCCAAGAAAATCTGACCCGAACAGGGAATGCCCCACCTTGGCTCAAGTTTAATGCCACCAGAAGAGGCCGCCTTATAAATCCCATAAAGAAGCTTCAAATCAAAATCATAGAGAAAAAGTTTAATCCCAGGTTTATCATGACATCCTTTTTACTTGTTGTAACACCCATTACACGATAGCTAAAACAACCTGGCTTAGTCTTTGCATTGCACATGAATATCAAACCGCCGAGTTTTTCTTTATTCTTCTCATCACATTGGATCTTCTTAGTGCCATCATGTTTTTCTTTGTTCTTTTGACTCTCAGTACTACCGTCTGACATACGATGCCTTCCTTCGTTTCTCTCTTTTTGTTTGTGATTTTCCAACTCAATGATCTTCTTCTCTTGGTCATTTTCAGGCTGATGGCTCTTCACCTTATGCTCTTCATCATTGACGTTCTTCTCACTGCCTTCTTCTCTAGAATTTAGCTTTTTAACCTCTCCTCCACCATTGCTGCTATGTTACCCTTCAATACACGCTTATTATTCTCTCTCTGTTTCCACTGAGCCTGTCGACCACCTTTATCTTTTCTGGAGTTCAAAACTTTACTACCATGAGGCATCTTTGCAATTTTTGATTCAGCCTTTAATGATTTCGGGGTTTTCTTTTTTTGATGACTCTGGTCCAGTAGATGCCTCTGTTTCCTTCTTTTTATAATCTTGTTTCATAGGTGCCTCGACAGGAGAGTCTGATTTGTTTTTGTTATCTTTTTGTTCCTTCATGTAAGACTCTGGTTCAGTAGGTGCCTCTGCAGGAGTCTCTGCTTCCTTTTTTTTTCTTTTTTTTTTCCCTGTTCCATATTCCACAAACCAAGAGGCTGCCTGATCAAGATGTTTCCCAGCAAGCACGTTGCCAATAAAAAAGCTTTTTCTTTGTTTTCTATTAACCAGAAGCAAACCGGATTAAACTATTCGGATAGGATGAAACAAAAACAAGAAGAAAATGAGAATAAGGAAGTCATAAGCATTTAGGTTGTGTTTGGGTGACGAAGTATCCTCCACACTTTTCAAGTATTTTCGTACTTTTGAAAATACTTCACATACCAAACAATTTAAAATACTCTCAATGGGACCCACAAACTCACTTCAATCTCTACTCATAATTATTCACAAACATTCTATAATACTTATCACTATTATATATAAATAAAAAATAAAATCACTATAATATTTATCACTATTAAATATAAATAAAAAAATAAAATCATTATAATATATAAATAAAAAATAAAATCACTATAATATATAAATAAAAAAATAAAATCACTATAATATTTATCACTATTAAATATAAATAAAAAAATCATTATAATATATAAATAATCACTATTAAATATAAATAAAAAAAATCATTATAATATATAAATAATAAAAAATCACTATAATATATAAATAAAAAATATTTATCACTATAATATATAAGTAAAAAATAAAATTACTATAATATATAAATAAAAAATAAAATCACTATAATATATAAATAAAAAATATTTATCACTATAATATATAAATAAAACATAAAATCACTATAATATTTATCACTATTAAATATAAATAAACAAATCATTATAATATAAAAATAATAAAAAATCACTATAATATAAATAAAAAATATTTATCACTATTATATATAAATAAAAAATAAAATCACTATAATATATAAATAAAAAATAAAATCACGATAATATATAAAATAAAATAAAATCACTATAATATATAAATAAAAAATAAAATCACTATAATATGTAAATAAAAAATATTTATCACTATTATATATAAATAAAAAATAAAATCGCTATAATATATAAATAAAAAATAAAATCACTATAATATATAAATAAAAAATAAAATCACTATAATATTTATCACTATTAAATATAAATAAAAAAAATAAAATCATTATAATATATAAATAAATAAATAATCACTATAATACATAAATAAATAAAAAATCACTATAATATTTATCACTATTAAATATAAAAAAAAATCATGATAATATATAAATAAATAAAAATCACTATAATATATAAATAAAAAATATTTATCACTATTATATATAAATAAAAAATAAAATCGCTATAATATATAAATAAAAAATAAAATCACTATAGTATAAAAAATAAAATCACTATAATATATATATATATAAAATAAAATCACTATTATATATAAATAAAAAATAAACTACTATAATATTTATCACTATTATATATAAATTAAAAATAAAATCACTATAATATATAAATAAAAAATAAAATTACTATAATATTTATAACTATTATATATATATATAAATAATCTCATTATAATATTTATCACAATTATATATAAATTAAAAATAAAATCATTATACTATTTATCATTATTATATATAAAAGTAAAATAAAATTACTACAATATTTATTAATATTAAAAAATCACTATAATAAAATCATTATAATATTTATTACTAAAAATCAAATCACTATAATATTTATGGGACCCACATATTTTTCAACTACCTACTCAAAAGTCAACAACTCAACATACTTCACACATCCAAACAACTCAAAATACTCTCAATGGGACCCACAAACTCACTCCAATCTCTACTCATAACTATTCACAAACATTCTCAACACTTTTCAACACCCAAACGTACCCTTAGTCAACTGGTCATTTTTATCAAGGCTCCATGGACTTGCATCCAATTCTTCAGATATTCTGATTCAATTAAATTGGAAGAAGTAAAAGTTCAAAAACTTGAAAAAAAATGAATGCATTATGTATTAGAATACATGTGTACTGCCAAAATTGTTAGTGAAAATAAATGAGAGAGAGAGAGAGATCCCCAGAAGCACCAATTTATGTGCAAGCTCGATAAATTATCAGGCACATCAATCAAAATAAGGTCAACACAATAAAAAAAGTAAGTTACCATCTTTACATACTGGCTTCCTCTCATCTGTGAAGGCTTGGGTTCAGCAAATTTATTTCTATCAAGAAAAGGGTAAACTTTTTTATAAGTGGGAAAAGGTTAAATAAAAAATGTCCATCAACATCAACTGTTATCTAAACCATAATTTTCAGTTGTCATCCTCTTTATCTCCTCCCAGATCGGGAATTGCCACATAGTGAAAGAGGTAAAGCAAGGGAATTCTAATATCGAAGGGATCAAGGACTTCCTGGATCAGAGTTCCATAGGAGTCAGAAAGCAGTTGCAAAATCCAGTCGGAATATGTGCTTCTTCCCAGTTTCAATAACAAATGGATTTGAAAAGATGGAAAATTTACTTGAAACCTGCTCCATTGGTTAATTTATTTTTTATGCAGGATGAATGCAACAACAAATTGTTCATTGATAATTTGGAAGAATTGACAGGGGTGCCTGTTTTGCTGTAAGATCATCTGATCTAAAAAATCTATTCGATATCTTTAAAGAAAGTACTAGAAGTGGAAACATAGAGTGGGAGGCTTTTTTGCTGAAAAGCTATCCAAGAATTCAAGAACTAGAAAGACATATGAAGTGCAAAAGAAAGACACCCAGCAAGACAAGTGAGAATCTAAGTAATGCATAGGAAGCTCTACTGTCAAATATAACTCTAAAAACAAAAGCATTTATGTTTGCTCAGTCAATTCCAATCTCAAAATAAGCAGCACTTGTACAACTTGACCCATCTATCGATTAAGCCAACTAGGATGATAAATATACCTCATACTAGATCATGGCATGCCCTCCTTCACCTGCATAGTGTGCTTTTGAACACACTGTCTTTATATTTACTTAGGTCAACTTCTTCCAAAATGGAGAAAATAAATTAACTTTGATCTAGAAGACACCCACAATAAATAATCTTTGGGCAATATCACAGCTGCCCTATCTTTTCACTTCCTTTTGCTTTTCTTTCCTCATACATACTACTTAGGTACTTCATATAAAAAGAAAGCACCAATAAAGTTATCTTCACAGCTCTAGCACTGGAAACTATGCTATTTCTCGCCATGAATAGTCTAAGTGAGCAATACAACAATTTGAATACTGCCTAACGCAGCCAATTACTTTTTAATGAATTGAATATCATCTAATGTAGTTCAATATCCCTATCAAAAAACGCAGTTAAAAAACACCATCACACAACTCTTTTTTTTTTTTTTT
>NC_049909.1:900000-1030274 GCF_001411555.2 Juglans regia
CAATCCTCATATCTTGGGTCACGAAAATGATTCAACGAAAAAGATTTCAAAACAGCAAGTTAAATAAAAGAATTTAAACGCAGTGAATAGCTTAAATAAAATAATAATAAAATCCAACAATAAATTTATTTAAAATAAAGATCATTTTATATAATGAACAATAATTAATAACAATGAAACACATTGAATTTAAATTTCACAGTTAAAAGTCATAAAATAATATCACATAAATTATTTAAAATTTAAAACAAGAAAGTCCATAATCATAAGAAATGTAACAATTACTTAATAAAAAATACACGTAAATACGGGGTATCACAGTCCATCAGCCCAAACAATGATTGTTTTCTTGCAATGCTCAAAATTTTTGAGTAGTATGTCAGTTGGACTGCATTTACTCGTTGATTTTGAGCAATGATTACTTTCTTACGCTACTCGTAATGACCTTGTGCTAATCCTTGGAATTTTAGAGCAATGTATCAGTTGGACTTGCCACCAATCAAGAATTAGATTCTTGCGCTACTTAAAATTACCAACCAGTGTCTCTGTCAGATTGGCCTTGGTCGGTTATCCAAAAAATTGATTATTTTCTTGCGATACTTGGAATTACTGAGCAACGTGTTGGTCGAAATGACCTTGCTCGTGAGTTTTCCCGAGTAAGATTTATTTTCTTGTAATGCTCAAAATGACCAAGCAATGTGTCTATTGAACTAGGTTTGCTTCTTAATCCCGAGCAAGGTTTATTTTCTTTCAATGCTCAGAATTTCTGAGCAATGTGTCGATTGGCCTGCCCAGCTAGCTTGGTGGTCCCGAGTAAGGACTAAAGTTTTGCACAATGTGTTGGTTAGACTGTGCAAGACAAATATGCCCCGGTGAAAGTGTTACTGCGTTTATTCTAAGGGAAAATATAATTTTTATAATGCATATAAATTAAAACTAATCATTAAGACTGAGAACCATAGAGAAAAGTATATAACTATCAATATGATAATGAACAAAATAATGTGAAAGCGTTTTAGAGTTGTTAGTTACAAAAAATAATTATCAAATAGGTAGTAGCAAATCTAACAAAGCAAAGATAGATATGTGAATTAAAAAATTGTTTCTTAACAAGTTAAGTCAAGAGGCAAATATACAACCATTGTAAAGTTTAGTGTTCGTTAGCTACGAGCACGAGTTTCACACATGATTAGACTATCAAAAAGATAGTTACACTACAAGGCAAACTACCTTTATCGGCGATTCAATTTCGCTGGTAAATCTAACAAAATCGTTGCCTACAACTTTTCCAGCTATTTATAGATCGCTGCACATTTGACGGTATTAAAGCCCCACTTTTGATCTACTCAAATGGATGCAAAAAATTGCCAACAAAATTTTTTTGACCGGCAGCATGAAAATTGCCACCAATAGTGTTTGAAATCGCCGCAATTTCATGTTATGATTAACTTATTAATCGTTGGCAAAGATTATATGCAGCGATTTATTTCGGTCGCTAAAGGATACAAATCGCCGAAAATATTCAATTGCAGCTAATTTTTTATATCGCCGCAATACAAAACCGGATGTCAAACAACAAATGCAACGATAAAAATCTGTCAGTGTAATTTAATTCTAGCGATTTTTATATCGCTGCAATTCAGTTACACCTGTGGAGAATGAATTTGCAGCGATTTCAAAATCGCTGGTATTAAGTCAATAACGATGATTATAAAATCGCCGTCAATTGGCTTTTTGTTTTGAAAATTAATTAGCGACGACTTGGAATTCGCCACTAATTTATAAATAATAGCGATTTGTTTATCATTGCAATTGAGTGGTTACTTTGGCGACCTCAATTTCAGCGATTTTTAAATCGCCGTAATTACCGTTTCTACTGCAAACACTATTTTGTGGCGAAATAAATATCGTCGGTATTGATGTTTTAACAGCGGTATTTATATCGTTGGTAAAGCATTGTCATGTTTTTAATGGATTTACTGGCTAAAAATTTACGCCAATAATGACTTGAAAATTGTCGGGAAAAGTAAATTCTATTAAAACTTTTTGACCTAGTTTTGTTTCTAGTCCTGGTTTTTTGTTGTTCCTAAATGCAACAAGATAATTATCTTGTTTTACAGAGATGAAATTTGTTTTGTTAATAAAATTGATTTTCCAACTCATGTATAATTTTATTCTACTGCAAGGTTCATGCCTAGGTCTACGTTGTTTGTATATATGAAGGTGATCTTAAAAGTTGAATGTTTTCGACAGACCTAATAAAAATGTAAATGTAAAATAAAAAGAAACAAGAGTAGAACGTAATTATTTGACATTATTTATTACACTAATCCTACCAAATCTTTGTAGATGTTAGTGGACATAAATATTATTGGTCTTATTTCTAAATAGTTCATAACATAACAACATGTGGTGTTATTCCTAAATACAATTGCAGATGAACCCAATCTAAGCTTGTTATAGCACATGAGAAAATGTCGGCGGACAAACTGTGCAAGACAAAAAGCAATGCACGACTTAATTAGCGTGGACAAAGACGAAAGTAACAACCTCAAAGCTAGAAAATTCATTGTTCACATGCCGATAGCATCTTTTATAATAATAGGGTCCCACTATTAATACGTTGGAACATTAATTATTAGATGAGAAATTGATTTTATTTTAGGATAATGGACAAGAAGTTAACATGCTGCATGGATAGTAAGAAAATGTTTTTTGCCTTTAATGTCAATGCACGGGAGCATCCATTATCCATTCTATTTTTAAATGGTGGATGTTGAGCGGAACATGTCAAGGTAGGGTCCCGCACACTTATACTATGAACGTCACTTTTTGTTTTTTTGCACCAGCTAGGAGCGTCATTAGATGAGAAATTGACTTTCATTGAAGGACTTAGAAATTATTTAATATTTTTTATGGCTCTGATTTTAGGATGATGATCAGTCAGTCCATAAATATTGTTTCTTCACATGGGCTTGAGGGGAACATGTCAAGGTAGGCCGGTGAGGATTTAGGAGCATCTTTATTCAAATTTAGGGTCCCGCAAATTTATTAGGGGGAACATTATTGGATGATCAGAAATTGACCTCATATTTAGGATACCTAGCAAAGAGTTAACATGATGTACATATAATGACAAGGATAATGTAAGGTTCATGATCTCTTCTATTGTCACATGGGTTTGAAGGGATGTTCTAGTACCTATAAGGTTCATCTTATATTTTCTCGGCAAAACATAGCAGGAAGGTTTCTAAACCGTTCTAACGGAATATATTTAGTTAGAACATATTCAAGCACCACATGAGTAGATGGGCGTGATGCCTTGGCCTTTGTAGATGTATCACCAGCAGATACTCCAGTATCTCCTGGCTGTGCATCTCACTGAATATCAGCCCTGTCAGGAACAGCTCCACGAAAATGAAATCTCGAGTGTAACACCCCGTATTTTTTTTAGTTTATTTTTTTTAATTGAAGGATTATTTGTTATTAATTTAAAATTTGATTATCTTGTTTTAAATTTTCAGATTTTATTGGGTTTATTTTTTTATGATTTTTTAATTTGTGAAAATTAAATTTGACATGTTTTCTTAATATTAATAATTGTTATGCATTTAAATTTCTGTTAATTTAAATTAGTTTGTGGGTTTCAAAATTATTGTATTGTTGGATTTAATTATTTTATTTTACTTAGTCACTGTGTTTAAATTTATTTTATTCAAAACTGTTGTGTTGAAATAATTTTCGTGGGAATTTTGTGACCCAAGTTGTGAGTTTTAGATCTCATTTATTTTCCCTTCATTTTTCTTTTTCCACTTTCTTTTTCTCTTTTCTCTTTTTTTTCTTCTTTCTTTTTTTTTTCTTTTCTTTTTCCTTTTTCCGGAACTGCTCCTCCCATGCCACCCAGCCCCTTCCCTCTCTCCCGTGCGTATTTTTCTTCCGCCCAGCCCACCACCACCGCGCCACCGTGCCTGACACCGACCAGTCCATTGCCTCCCCCACCGGCCGGCGACACCACCCCACCAATCTCAGCCTCTAACTCGCCTCCAATAGCCCTTCTCTTCACTCCAACGCCGCCGTCGCGCCACCATCGGCCACCATCTCTTCACCACTTCATCATCGACCTCCAAGCAACCTAATGCACCCATCCTTGACTCCGATCTGTCACCGGTGAAGCCCATCTATATCCATCTCCGACTCGTGCTTTTTGGCCTTCAACCGCCGCCCACGCCGCCACCCACGGCCAACCACCACCACCACTAGCTTCACCGACGTCCCTAGGTCCTACCTATCAATCTCGGGTCTTCGTTTACACCCGTTCAAAAGTGGGTTTCTGAGACCCACGGCCACAGTGCATTTCGCACTGTTTTGTTGCTACGTTGCCGCTTCCAGCACCTCTGTGATCTTTCAAAAATTATATTATAGCATTGTAAGTATTTTTTCCAAAGAACTTTTGAGATTTAAATGTATTTCTGTGCTAATTCATATTTACTGTGAATTTGTTGGTTGTGCCGGACTGAGTCCGAGGAGGAAGGGGGTCGGTTGGATTTGATGGAGTTGTTTGTGTGAGATTGGTTTATGTTATGAAATTTGTTGGCTGTTTTGGGTTTGAATATTGGTGTTTTAAGTTTGACGATGGTCATGGTGAATATTGGAGATTTTTAGGAAGTGATGATATATTTTGGGATTACGAGGGTTTTAAGTTTTGAGATATTAAAATATGTTATTTTAGAAGTTGATGATTAAATATCGAAATCCATGATTGATTGAAAACTTACGAAAATTATGTGATTATTTTTATAGGTGACGATTTATTTTCGACTCGACATTTTTGAGGAAAATTCTGAAAAGCTAAGTTATCCAGGTAAGCGGGATTCATATACTAGTTTTGCATAAAATAAATAAAAGGAGGTTGACTTTGAGAATAAATGTGTTTATTTTCTTTTTGAAAGAGATGATCTGAAAACAACCTCAGATGTTTATTCTGCATATGCATAAATTCTATATAAGAGAAAGTGTTTTTCTGTCATGACTGGTGTATACATGAGCTAGTTTTGTGCACTTTATTTCTGAACTATGTAAAAGAGCGAATATGAAAATCTAGAAGTTTAGTTATGAACAAATGAGAATATTTTTTTTATGTTTATCTCGAACATGTGAAATGATCTGTAGTTTTTCAGTATTTTGTTTTGAAATGATGTATCATCTGAGAACCTTGGCATGAAGTTCTGATTCTGTATATGATTGTAATCGGATTTTCGATGAAATCTGTTCTGTTTCTGTTAAGGCCCAGCCAGGCCCTGCCACGGGTATAATGGTGGTTTATAACCCTACGACGGGGGTGAAACATGGTATACGGCCTAGCCACGGGTATAATGGTGTTTATAACCCTACCACGGGGGTGAAACATGGAAAATGGCCCAGCCACGGGTATAATGGTGGTTTATAACCCTACCACGGGGATGAAACATGGAATATGGCCCAGCCATAGGTATAATGGTGGTTTATAACCCTACCATGGGGGTTAAACATGGAATTGTCCCGATATGATATTAAACGATGATAAGATTATAATGTTTCAGTTTAGAAATGCCAACGGATTCTTTTTGGAATAAGTTTATTTTTCTGAAAATTTCGGTCTAATGTTTTTGTACAAGTTTTGTTTCTACATTCTGATGGTAAATGTTTTGTTTGGCTTATCAAATGTTATAAATGCTCATGTTTACATGCTAGTATATACTCTCTGCTTACTGAGTTGTTGATAACTCACCCCTTATCTCCACAATATTTTTCAGATATTATGATGGTTCAGCTGAGGATCAAGGTTATGAGGCATTGGGTAAGATGTTTTAAGTGTAGTGGTTCAAGCATAGGAAGTTTTTATGAGTATTGTCGTATTTTTATTAAGAAATTTTATGGTGTTGTAATGACTTGGCATTTTGGAAAATTGGTTATAATGAGGAAATTAGATTCAATCGAATTTTCTAAATGATATTGGGAATTTGGAGTCATTTTTTTTATATTGTTGGAATGTGAGTTTAAGTGCTAGGAAGTAACTCTCCGATCCGTGCAGGACCGGGGCGTTACATCGAGTGTCCCATCCTCTGTGACAGGGTGGTGCTGTTAATCGGTCCCATCGGCTCCTAGGAACGCTCTGCAGGTTCGGGGACGACCCTGGCATGTAGCAAAAATCGAGTGATGAGTATCCCAAACGGCAGTATATCTGTCGTAATGAACCGAGCCTCTGATCGGATCCTCTCAAATATATAAACCACGAGGTTAATCAGAATGCCACGAGTGACCCGTATCATAAATCTTGCTCGATCCATGCCGACCTCAGTCTTGTGCTGCCAAGGGTCAAGAGCTTTTTATAGAACAGGAGCTCCTTGGATACAGATCCTATATGCCCCTCCATCGTTTGGGCTGGCACCACCAAGCTCTTTATAGAACTTAGTAACAATCTCAATGTAAGAAATGAGCTTCATTCCTTCTTCTTGCTGATCTAAAATTAGTGCCCAACCATGATCATTGAGTACTGATGGGAGGGAATGACCCTCCCATATAAGAGCCACAAAATCAGACAGTTTTACCTGTCGCTTAAGTAAAACAGTCCGCTCTAGAACTGTTTGGATGGAAGGTTCTCCTGATCTACCATGTTCACGGCCCCTATAAGACATTATTATGAATCTAAAATTTTAAAAATAAAATATATATTCAACATTAGTGATAAAATCTAATTACTACAAAAAAATTTACAAAATTATATACTAATAGCAATTTAATAAATTAATTGATAGAACAATTCAATGAAATGATGAAAACAATTTAATAAGCTAATATAAAGTAAATGGTTCGAATTTAATATAAAGCGTTCGAACGATAAAATATATGGTCGAACGGACACTGAAAACCGTTCGAACGTTTTAAAACTAATTGAACGTCAAGGATTAATTCATTCGAACATGTTCGAACGGAAACCAAATCGAACTCGGCCATGGCTAAGTCAACACAGCAGCCATGAAAACACCAAAAAATGCATCGATTCCATGGTTTCTTCGACAAAACACATACTACTATTCATTTCTAAACATCATACGGTGGATTTATGGTGTTCTACGGTGACTATTGATGAAAAAATATAATTTTTCTAGAGAAAACGAATAAAACTATAAAATTATAAAAGAAACGGTAAAATATCTTTTAAAATGCATACCTTCACTTGGGAGGAAGAGTGTTTGATGTAGGTGCTGATAACGGTGGCATATGGCGGCGATCGATGGGCGTTCAAACGTTTCCTCTCATTTTCAAACGGAGGGGACAGCGGCATGAGAGAGAGCTCTGCCCGCAATACCTTATACGTGCATAACTGTTCGAACGTTATATTTGATCATTCGAACGGTTTTAGACTACGGTTCGAACGTTAACGTTTGCCCATTACATCATGCTCTGCCCAGTTATACGTGCATAACTGGTGGCTTGATCGTGCTCTAATGGATAGTTCTTTCAAGCCGAGCCCATGAACGAGCCAAACTCGATTGCCCATTACACCAAGAGAAACTACTCCCTTTTTTAGCCATTTCCATAAGACCCCCTTGATGAATCCAATCATTAAAATCATCCATAGCCACCATCGGTCTAGGCCTTCCTCTTCTCCTTTCCGAATCATTCCGGATAATATTAAAATCCCCCACAACAACACAAGGATCTAAACGCAACTGATTAATATTGAGTTCTTCCCACAGATAGCGTCTCTCCACCCAGGAACATTTGGCATAAATCACATGAAGAAAAAATTTCTCCATTCCATTCTCTACCATAACTGAAATAAATTGCATCCCCATCTTGACAACTTGCACTTTATACAAACTACTCCACAAAATCCATATTTTCCCCCCTTCCATCTCATTAGAAATAATCTTATCAAAATTTAGACTTCTAGCCAACTTACGGGCACCCTTCCTCAATTTAGACTTCTGCCATCTCTTAAACAAAAAAGAACAGAAACATTGATGCCTAGCCTTGTTAAAGGTTTAGCAGCAATTTGCACAGAACCTATATGAATATATTTAAATCCCTCATTTATGTATTTTTCAATATCCTTTCCATTAAGGAGATAACATTTTTCATGGGATTTAGATATACTATAGGTTTGTTCGACTGTCCGAACATTCAAAGTATTTAAAAAAGTATTTTTCAACCAAGTGGTTTTATAAATAGAAGATGGTTTAATATCTGGGATCTTCCACGGTCCTAGATTGGGAGATAGCTCTTCTCCATAAGAGCAATCCTCTTCATTAACAATATCAGGAGGCAAAGTCGACCTGGAACTAATTGAGGAATTACTCCTCCTCATCCTAACAGGTTTTGATCCTAATCTACAGAGAAGGTTGCATCTCAAAGAGGCTGCGAACTTTACCTTGGCTGGTTACTTGTTAGACCCAGTATGCCCTGGACGCCTACCCCAGCTGAAAATGGGACTTATAAGGGCTCTGAAAGCAACACAGACACGACACTGAACCACCTAGTGCAGAAACTCCCGCACCCGGTAGAAGATGATCAAAACAAGATAGAAAAAAGAAGAATAATATGCAACAATTAGATACCAGATTGGCTCTGATACCAAGACAGCGGAATGAAGGGAAGGGGACTGAAGAAGAAGAGAAGGAAGGAGAATATGGAAAAGTAAAGCAAAGCAAATAAATATGCACAATTAAAGGCAGGCGGTAGAACCGACCATATGCATGGATGCGATGCAAAAATAAATAGACAAGAAAATATTCATAAACATTTTCATAAACTTCACAAAGATTACAAAGTTTATGGCACAAGGTAGAGCGGTATTTGCTCTTGGGTAGTAGGGGAAAGATAGGCAGAGCGCTTACAAGATAGAAAGCTTACAAGGTTGTTTCTTCTCAAATTGTCTCTGCCTAGAAATGAAATGGAGTTCTCCTTTTTTAGATGAAGGAGTCCCTGTTACAAGAGAAATCCGTGAATAACAGCTGTCATTACTGTTTAAGCACGGGTAAAGAAAAAGCAAAAAGTGAATCCGTGAGTGAACAGCGTCAGTACTGTTTAACCATGGATGTCATCATTGTGTCTGGCAGCTGGATGCTGCTTTCGGCACAAAACGACAAAGCTTGTTAAAGGAGACTGGTCAGTGGATCTGTCCATAGGTCTTCTTTGAACTCAAGTAGTAGTCTTTGACAGAAGTGGATCTTCTGTCTGGTAGCAAACAACAATTATTCTTCGTCTGTGTAGAACCCAGAGTTACCGAAGATATTGCTGTAAGAAGCCTCTGATGCAGTGTCTGAATCTTCATCTTCAGATTTGCTTTGAGACTTTGATAGTGATTCTTTTAAAATGTTGATTAAATCCTTTTTATTAAGTCCGTCAAAGATATCAGTTTTCTTTTTAGACTTAGAGGATTTTGATTTTGAGGATGAACTATCCTTTCCCCCCCCGGATTTTGTTGGAGAAGTAGGGGCCTGAAGTAATGGATATTCAGGTCCTTTGGATGGTCCAGCCATGATCTTTGGAAATTCTTTAATATTCTGCAGGTTGGGAGCAGACTGGGGAAAATCCTTGATCAATAAATCAACAATCTTTTTATTATGTTCAAATTTATCCCACCATTTGGTGAAATAAACTCTTGTCATAACATCACCATTTCTTTCATAGTTCCACTTAAAGATCCACGGGAGGTGGTATCTTTTGCAAAAGTGCAAGGTATGGTGAAATTTTCTGGAGTGTTGATCTAAAGTTGGATGAACGATTTTTGAAAAATGTTGATAAGCTTTTAAGAGCTCATCAGGAAGATTTTCAGGAATTAGTCCATATTGGTTCCACCATTGTATGAACCAAAGTGGAAAAATTCCTTTAAATTTTTTATCAAATTTTATGAACCAGGAGTGGCTCATGTCAGGAGTTTGGAAGAACATGAAGCGCTTCCAAGCATCAATATAATCAAAATAAGAAAAAGCAGTGTCTGTTTGGGCGAGTCTTTTGGAAGTAGATGGGGTGGATCCCCATTCTGCTTGAGTAATGACCCGGTGAATATAGGCACTGTGGAAGATCAATTTATTGGTATCAACCTTGTCATAAATAGGTTTGATAACCAATGAATTTGTTTGAATCAAAATACTGGAATAGAATTGGAGATTTTTTGAGAAATCTTCAGGAATCCAGTGGAACAGAGTAGGAAAATAAGAAGAAGAAATTTGGAAAACATCTGTGTATATCGTGCTGTTCGGCTCGATATGAAACAGATATGAAGAAAAATTCTTTCTCAAATATTCAGATTTTCCTTTTGGGAGGAAAAACTGAGGAGTAATAGGAATAGGTTTTGACTCAATTGCTTTCGCATATGGGTCAAAAGTAGTAGTTACCATAGACGAGAAAGTTTGTGGTTGAACAGGTTTGCCAAGTGGCTGGAACCTATTAGCAATGTCTAGTGCTGTGGATACGGCACTAGTGGTAGTAGATCCAGCCTCATTCTTGATGAGGTTTATACTGGGCATTGGTGGTGGTGGGTTCACCTTTTTCTCTCTCTCTCGGGTTTTCTTCTTGCTGGCCATGATGGGTTTTCTGCAAGAATTCACGGGTGAGAAAGTCAGGGATTGAATTTTGTGTGCCTTTGATGTATTCAATATCAAAATCAAAAACACTTAAAATAGCTTGCCATCATGCAAAAATATGTTTTAATGCAATGTTTTTAACATCTTTTTCTAAAACAAATTTTGCAGACATGCAGTCAATTCTGACAAAAAACTTTTGATTTAAATTTAGGCCTGATTTTGCCTTCAGAGATGTCATAACCAAGGAATCTAATCTTGGTTTGAAACAATTTAATTTTTGTTGCCGAAACAACAAGACCATTGAATCTAATGATGTCAAGGAACGAATTCAAGTGTTTCCAATGTTCATCAATAAATTTAGAAAAAACAAGAACATCGTCGATATAAACGATGGTGAAAGTAGAGAACGAATTAAAAATATCGTTCATGATATTTTGGAATTCACTGGGAGCGTTTTTAAGGCCGAAAGGCATGACGTTCCACTCGAAATGACCAAAAGGGGTAACAAAAGCAGTCTTATACCTATCTGACTCGGCTATTTGGATTTGCCAAAAACCGGACTTAAGGTCAAACTTGGAAAAGACCACTGCATCACTCAACCTATGAATTAAGTCTTGTTTATTGGGAATAGGGTACCTAATCCACTCTAAGACTTTATTCAGGGGTTTGTAATTGATAACTAGACGAGGGGTACCACGCTCTAGTTCTGCATTTTTCTGGACATAAAAAGCAGGACAAGACCAGGGTGACTTGCTTTTCCTGATAATGCCTTTATTCTAAAGATCAAGTATCTCCTTTTGACAATATTCCAACGTTTTTCTATTCATCTGAACAGAATTAGCTTTTGTTGGAATATTGGCTTCATTAAACCCTTTAATGTATGGGAGAGAAACTATGTGTTTCTTCCTATACCAAAAAGCATTGGGTAAATCAGAACAAACATCCGTTATTAAACGTTTGTTAAAATTTTCAATTTTTGAAATTAAAATAGAATTGGATAATTGTTCAGAAATCTTTCTGTACTTGATTTCCTGTTGGAGGAAATTCAAATGTTTTTGTTTTGCTAAAAACAAAGATTTCTTGCTCTTATCCGAATCAATTTCAAAACGAGAAGCAAAATGAAATTTTACTTTCTGACCAAAAGGGTCGGTAGTGATACCGTCTTTCTCAGTCATGAAGGGATATAAAGAAGAGATAAAAGGGATTCCCAAAATTACTTTGTCAGACATGTTTTTGACTAAAACAGAGGGAATCCGAAAACAAATATTATCCTGGCAAACATGAGCATTATTGAGCTCATAATTAATGGTCATCTTTGAGCCATTTGCCGAGAATAATCTTTCAGTTGATTTTTCAAAATATTTGCTAGGAATGAGTCTTTCTTGAATGCAATTCAAGTCTGATCCGGAATCAATCATAGCAACAACAGAAAATTGAAAATCATGAGCAACAATAATATTAACTCGAGAAAACCATTTAGAAGGAATGGTATGACGAATTAAACAAATCTGGTTGTCGGCAGGTGAATCCTGTTGACTAGAACCAGCCTCGGTTTGCTCATTATCAGAAGGAATATCTTGATCAAGTTGTTTGTCAATCTTGATTAATAAAAATTCTTGTCTTAAAACTTCGTTCTCAGATTTGAGGTTGTTTATTTCAGATCTGAGATCTACAATTTCTTTCTTGACAGAATTTATTTCAAATTGTAAATCCGAAACGGAAATATCCTTGGGTTTTTTCTTTGAAAATCTTTCCAAGGTTTCTTGAAAATTAACCCTTTGATTAGAGGGTTTTGGATCTTTACGAACCATTACCTTCTTTAGCTTTAGGAGATATTCTTCCTTAAGCTCAGGGTTAGTAATTTGGGAAATCAGGGTTAGCAAAAGATTTTCTTGTTCTTCATCCTTAGTTAAGACATTGATTGTCTTGCTAGGAGGCTTACAACAAGTAGAATTACAATTGCGACCTAACTTCAAGTCAGAGGGATCAGGAGTTGTAGCTTTAGAGTGATAATCTGAATCACTAGAGCTATACTCAAGAATCTCCGATGATGAAGACGAATCTGTTTCTAGGAGTCGAAACAGTTCTTCTCTATCATGGGGATTGATATCCATCTGGCTAAACTTCTTTTTAAAAGTTTTGGCTTTCTTGGGACATTTATCAGCAAAATGTCCAGCCTTGCCACATTTATAACATTTTCCAGAAGAATCATCTTTGGAATTTTTGAAATTCCTTTTCTTAGAAAATGGTTTGGAAAATGGTTTTTTATAAGTTTTCTTATAAAATTCATCACGGGGTCTTCTCCTGAAACCACCATGAGGTTTAGTAATTTTGTGCTTTCTTTTAGATGGAGCAATACTAGGAAGACCGAATTGTTCACAGAAAGTGCCCATTTCGTATTTGGCCTTCTTACTATTTCTCATCTGTTCACGAAGCATTCTTTGATCATGACACATACTAATGCCAAGTTTCTTAACAATACTGAAGATATCACCATAGGTGTAATCCTCGTAGTTAAGTAATCCATCAGCACCAGTAAGTTCTTCCTTGACTTTATAAGCAAATAGACGAGGTAATCTATCAATAAATTTCTCCTTCCAGTAAGGCTTTTGACTGTCGTCACGAAGCATTACTCGAGAAATAAAAACATCTTGGTACCATCTATAATCTGACATCTGATGACATCTGAGATTATTTAACTGGTCGCTCACACGACTGGTTATATTAGACGGTGTACCAATAAAATGTTTTAAAATAGTGAAAATCAAGGTGTTGATACTATCAGGATGTGCCATCCCAATGGTCTCATCAAAAATAGGTAAACCTACCTTATTGCATTTTACTGCATGTTGGATGGCTTCCCTAGCATCATTGGTGAGATACTTATCCCACCAATTCCTTAAAACACCAGTAAAACCTTGTGTTAAAATTATAACAATATCTGGTTGTCTAATGTTATTGTTGATATAAGCATTAGCAACCATTGACATTTTACTCATGGTATTGATGATTTCTTGTTCTGAGAATCCATCAATATTCCATTCGTAAACTTTGTCAGCAGAGTAAGAAGATTGGTTTTGAAAAACTTTTTCTTCAAACTGTAAATCAGGAGGTGTAGGTCTGGAGTACCAATTCTTCGTTAGACTCATTGGCTTGGGTCCTTTTGAAGAGAATCTGGCAATTTCCAGGTTTTGAAAATTCTTTTCAATTAAATCAATATCCTTCTCTTCAGAGGATTCTTCGCTAGAAGATTCTTCTGAAGTTTCTTCAAGAACAAATCCATCACCATTACTGTTAAGAGTACTGGTAGAAGGTTGCTCTTTCTTTAGATCAGCAAGCAGTTGATCAATTTTGTCCAAAGTTTTGGCCTGGGGATTTTTAAAATCAATTTTTGGCCGATCTTCGGGCAAACTAATCAAAAGTTTTTCAATCTTTTTCTTTGGCTGATCTTTAGGGAAGATCAAAGGATAATCATTTTTAAAAACAGGAGGAGATGTAAAAACAGGCTTCTCAACCTTTTCTTCAATCCGATCTAACTGATCTCCGATCGTACGAAGAGCAAGATTCGCAAAATTGTTTTGGGAAATAATCTTTTTTGCTTCTTTCAGAATCTTGTCCTTTTTTGGATCTTTTGAAACAGCAGTATCAGATAGTTTGAAAGGGGAAGCAATTACTTCCGATCCCTTAAAGGGAATAACAACTGTCTCCAAAGGAGGATGACTGGATTGAATGACAGTCCTTCCTTCTTCCTTGACAAAATCATTTTTAACAACATTCAACGTGTTTTTTGAAACATAAGTGTTTTCTACAAAATCTAGAAGAGAAATATGCTGTTGGAGCCTATTCATCTCTTCCTTCCATTTGCGTTTGACACGTTGTTTTTCTAAATCCGAAAATTTTGTAACATAGGCTTTTCGCCTTTGTTTGTTTTCAGAAGAAGCAAAATCTTTTAACAAAGCAGGTAAATCAATTTCAAATGGTTTGTTCAAAACATTTAAACTATGATGAACAGGTGCAACAGGGGCTTGCATATCTGAAGTTGTTGGAGACATAGAAGACGTATCTTCTTTGTCTGCTTCATCATTTATGTTCTGGTTTTTTGAAGAACCAGTTTCTCCTTTTGCCGAATAAAAAGCAGAAGTAACTTGAGAGGAAGTAGAAATTCCTTTCATCTTCAAAGCAGGTTTAACAATAGGTTGAGCTGTTCGTACTGAATCCTCAAGAAATTGATGGAAATTAATATCCTTTTTGGGATTGTTCTGAACAGGGTCAACAAAACTAGATCTGGAACCAGCAAAAGAATTTCTTCTTCTACTGCTTGAGGTTTCAGATTTATCAAAAGAAATTTTAACATCTCCATTGATGTATTGCTGGATGATGTCAACATCAGCACCCGTAGCAATATTTTTTGGAGGCATGGGCATTTCTTGTTCCAAAATCCATTCATTAGGAAGAGTAATTTCATCCCAATAAATTCTCTTTGGAATTTTAATATCCACATCTGAAGAGCTACTCTGGATCAGAAGAGTATGCTTTCCAGAAGGTTTTGCAATGGCTTTTGGATCTAAATTCGTTTTTAAAAGACGATAATAAATCCTGAAAATCAAAGCAAGAGGTTTACTTCCTTCAATCATATGATATCCAGAAGTTAAAATGTTTAAAATCAAACATTTCAAAATATGTTTGTCTGTCAGAGACAAAGTAATGTTTGGAAAACAATCAAAATGGACTGGTCCTTCTGATAAAGAAGATTGGACCATTCCGAGAATGCTATCCTCAAAACCGAGGAATCTGCCATCTCTTAAACAAAAAAGAACAGAAGCATTGATGCCTAGCCTTGTTAAAGGTTTAGCAGCAATTTGCATAGAACCTATATGAATATATTTAAATCCCTCATTTATGTATTTTTCAATATCCTTTCCATTAAGGAGATAACATTTTTCATGGGATTTAGATATACTATAGGTTTGTTCGACTGTCCGAACATTCAAAGTATTTAAAAAAGTATTTTTCAACCAAGTGGTTTTATAAATAGAAGATGGTTTAATATCTGGGATCTTCCACGATCCTAGATTGGGAGATAGCTCTTCTCCATAAGAGCAATCCTCTTCATTAACAATATCAGGAGGCAAAGTCGACCTGGAACTAATTGAGGAATTACTCCTCCTCATCCTAACAGGTTTTGATCCTAATCTACAGGGAAGGTTGCATCTCAAAGAGGCTGCGAACTTTACCTTGGCTGGTTACTTGTTAGACCCAGTATGCCCTGGACGCCTACCTCGGCTGAAAATGGGACTTATAAGGGCTCTGAAAGCAACACAGACACGACACTGAACCACCTAGTGCAGAAACCCCCGCACCCGGTAGAAGATGATCAAAACAAGATAGAAAAAAGAAGAATAATATGCAACAATTAGATACCAGATTGGCTTTGATACTATTATAGTAGATTATATATACTGTAATATATCATAATACTTGACTATCAAAGTATTATATATGAGGTTGTAATATATATATATGTAGCATATAGTACTATATGCTATGAGTTTATACTTAACTAACATATATCATACTAGATTAGGTAACAATTATTAGAAAGATGTTTTTACCCTTTTCTCTCTACAGAATAGGGTTTCTTGCTGCCGCTGTGTCTGGCCCTTACGTGAGGCTGCATGGCAGCCGTTGATGGTAGCTCTGGTCGGCCTTCTCTTGCCGATTTGGTGGCTGCTGTCCCTCAACCTATACCTGAGATGTTTCTTTCTCCCAGACCTCCGAAGATGGTGGAAGGAGAGGTTTACTTTCAATTCACTAAAGAGGAGATCGCACGTTCGGCGGAGCCTTTCCGCTATTCGGTAGTGCTGAAGTTTCTGAAGAATAGACCTTCGTTGGATGCAGTGAGGGCTTTTATTCATAGTCACTGGGGTCTTACGGCCATTCCTGTTGTATCATCCATGAGGAGGCCTCGTAATGTATTCGTACGCATGGCTAATGAAGTTGATTTCACCAAGGCTTTATCGCGGGAGGTTTGTGAGATAAATGGAGTATTCTACCGTGCTTTCAGATGGTCACCAGATTTTAATGAGGATGCAGAGCCTTCTAGGGTCCCGGTATGGGTTACCTTGCCGGGTCTCCCTCCAAATTTTTATCAAGAAGCGTTCTTGAACATATTGATGGCACCTATTGGCAATTTCATCCGCCATGACAACCCGACTCGGTGTGCAACAAGAACGGATGGTGCACGCCTCTGTGTGGAAGTGGATGCTGCGAAACCACCGCTGTCTCATTTCTGGATTGGAGCGCCTGGGCTTCCTTCAAGTCGTAGGCAGGAAATTATCTATGAAACACTCCCGGCATATTGCTCTTCTTGTAATATGCAGGGGCATAATGCAAGGACTTGTAATCCTCGGAAAGTTGGTAAGATTGGGGGAAGAAAAGTGACTAAAAAAGTTCATCCAGAGACAAAGATTCTGGCAGATGATCAGGGGGTGGAGCAATCTGTTGATAGTGTGGATATTCCCTCGCTGGTTGTTGTGGAAAATATTGTTCATGCAGAAAATAGTAGGAGGATGGAGCAGGAAACAAAGGATGCTGGGGTGAGTAAGGAGTCGTAGATAGTTGCTATAGATCAGGTGCAGTTGGTTCCTGAGACGGAAGTGACTATGCAGTTGGGAGATCAAATGGTGCAGTTGATTCCTGAGAAGGAGGAACAATCGATACACAGGATTGATTCTATTCCTCCTGTGAATAACAGTGTGGTGCAAGTGTTGTATCTTGAGGAAACAGAGGTGGATACTGAAGAAGTATTAAATGTTGTTGATCTGAATGGTGCTGGGAAGATTACGGGTATGGGTTATGTGGAGAATTCTATGGATGAGACTCATGAGTTGCATGCTGAACGGATTGACAATGCTGGTCTGGAGCAGAATAAGTCAGCGGTGGAAGAGAAATCTGATGAGGAAGGTGCAGAAAAAATTCAGTTGGATGAAAATTGTGTTTCGGATCCAGAACTAGAAATGCAACCAGAGGTATTCTCACAAGTGAAAGACTATTTTACTGAATCTGAGGTGAATGAAGGTAAAAAGAGGTACAACAAAAAGAAATTTATAAAAATGCGTAGCTCTTCTCGAGTGCTAGCCCGAAATTCTAACATTGATTAATGATTGATTCCATCTTGGTATGGAATATTAGAGGGGTTGGTACCTCTAGAATCAGATTAAAGAAGTTAGTGGGAAGATATAAACCGAAAATTGTTGCTCTTTTAGAACCTTTTCAAAATTTAGAGGGTGCCCATAAGTTGGCTAGAAGTCTAAATTTTGATAAGATTATTTCTAATGAGATGGAAGGGGGGAAAATATGGATTTTGTGGAGTAGTTTGTATAAAGTGCAAGTTGTCAAGATGGGGATGCAATTTATTTCAGTTATGGTAGAGAATGGAATGGAGAAATTTTTTCTTCATGTGATTTATGCCAAATGTTCCTGGGTGGAGAGAAGCTATCTGTGGGAAGAACTCAATATTAATCAGTTACGTTTAGATCCTTGTGTTGTTGTAGGGGATTTTAATATTATCCGGAATGATTCGGAAAGGAGAAGAGGAAGGCCTAGACCGATGGTGGCTATGGATGATTTTAATGATTGGATTCATCAAGGGGGTCTTATGGAAATGGCTAAAAAAGGGAGTAGTTTCTCTTGGTGTAATGGGCAATCGAGTTTGGCTCGTTCATGGGCTCGGCTTGATCGTGCTCTAATGGATAGTTCTTTCAATATGTTGTTCCCTAATTCTATTTGCTCTTATTTGTCTAGATCGACTTCAGATTATGCTCCCATGGTTATTGAGTTCAAGAAAGATCCGTTTTCTTATGGGCCGTCTCCATTTCGGTTTCAACAAATGTGGGTGGATCATTCGGATTTTCTGGATTGTGTTCGAGCTGCTTGGAGTTTACAAATGGAAGGTTCTTCGATCTTGCGTTTAAGTAAGAAATTAAAACTTACTAAGGTGATGCTTCGAGAATGGAATAAACGAGTATTTGGTCACACACAAGGTTGTATTGAGGCCCTTGAAAAACAGGTGGAGGAGATTGAGATTCAGCTTCAATCAAATTGGGAGATTAACTTGGAGATTGCACTTAATGAAGTTGTCTCAAATCTAGCTGGTTGGAGAAAGCGGGAAGAGATGAGATTGGCTCAAATGGCTAAGCTTAAATGGCAGTTGGAGGGGGATAGTAATTCTAAATTTTTTCATGCTTGTCTTGCCAATAAGAGAAGGAAGAGGGTGCTTGAAATGAGTTCTAATGGGGTTAATTATGAGAGTCCAGAGGCTATACACCAAGGGGCGGTGGAGTTTTTTCATAATTCACTTCGTGGAGAACCTCCTTTAGAGCAATCTAATCTGGAAGGTCTAATTGAGCCGGTTATTCTTGAGGAGGAGAATGATTTTTTGCTTAGACTGCCCACTTTAGAGGAAGTGTTTGAGGCTTTATCTTCCATTCCTAATCGAAGCTCTCCAGGTCCTGATGGGTTTGGATCGGGCTTCTATAAAAATTGTTGGGAGGTGGTGAAGGTTGATGTTTGGAAGGCTGTTGTGGAATTTTTTATGACCAAGAATCTTCCCAAATTTTTCACGGCTTCATACTTGGTTCTTATACCAAAGATGGAGTCTCCTACAGGTTTTGATAAGTTTCGTCATATCAGTCTTTGTTCAGTTTTTTATAAAATTTGCTCCAAGATTATTGTTTCTCAATTAACTGGTTTTTTACCTCACCTAATTTCTTCTGAGCAAGGTGCCTTTATTCCTGGAAGAAGTATATTTGAGAACATTAGTCTCACTCAGGAGTTGGTGCAGTCTATCAATAATAGAATTCATGGGGGTAATATTTTGTTAAAAGTGGATATGGCGAAAGCTTATGATCGGGTGGATTGGGGTTTTTTTATATCGGTTTTGCGAAGGTTTGGCTTCTCCTCTCAGTTTTGCGCATTGATTTATTCTTGTATTTCTAGCCCTTGATATTCTGTCATGATGAATGTCACTGTTAAGGGTTTTTTTCCGGGTGGTCGTGGTCTACGCCAAGGTGATCCTTTATCTCCTTAGTTGTTTATTATTCAACAAGAGGTCCTTTCCCTTTTGATTCATAGGAGTGTGCAAGGAAATCAGTTTGGCCTTTTCTCTCAGGCCCGGGGTATGCCTATTATCTCTCATTTGATGTATGCTGATAATATCATGGTTTTTTCTAATGGAAGCCAAAGATCTGTGCGGGTTCTTCAACAAATTTTGATGAATATGAGAGGTGGTCGGGTCAAAATATTAATGTTCAGAAATCTGCTTTGTATTGTTCTAATAAAATTCCACATCGGCGTAAGCAATGGATTTTACGTCAAACGGGTTTTATGGAAGGGACTTTTCCTTTCAAATATCTAGGTGTGCCAATCATTCAAGGGCGGTTAACTCAGGCTCATCTAGAAGATATGGTGAATAAAGTGAGGCAAAAGATTAGTGGATGGAAGATGAGGCTTCTTTCTTCGGGAGGAAAATTGGTTCTTTTAAGACATGTTATTTCTAGTATGCATATTCATCTTCTTGCTGTTTTACAGGTGCCTCAAGTTACTATTGCCAAAATTCATAGATTGATGAGCTCTTTTTTTTGGGGAGAAACTGATGGGCAGAATAAAAAAAAATGGTTGGGTTGGAATAAGATTTGTAAGCCTGTGGAAGAAGGAGGTCTTGGGTTACGAAGCCTTGGTGACATTCAGAAAGCCTTGCATATGCGTTTTGCTTGGAGCCTTTTTCAAGGTAATTCTTTATGGGCTAATTTTTTTAAAGCCAAATATGTTGGAAACCGTCCGTGGTCGCTTATTGGTAATAATAAAGGTTCTTGTTTTTGGAGAATGGTTGCTAATTGTATTCCGTTATTGTTAAATAATTCTAAATGGAAGATTAAAGAGGGTGATCTTTTTTTCTGGTATGACAATTGGAGGGATAATGGCCCTTTAATTAATGAGATGGATATTACGGGTCTTCCTTTTTTGAAAGTAAAAGATTGTAGGCTTTCGGAATTTTGGGATGTGGAGTTATTGGAGGAGTTGGTAGGGCAGGATAAGGTGGATGAGATTGTCATTGCTTTAGCTGGCTTGAAGAATGGGAAGGATGTTCTAATTTGGACTCCGACGGATTCAGGTACGTTCTCTACTAAATCTGCATGGAACTATATTCGTGTGAGAGGTGATGCTATGGATTGGCATGCATGGATATGGCATAAAACTCTACCTTTAAAAATCTCTATCCATTTTTGGAGGTCATGGTTTATGGCCTTGAGTGTGGATGATAGATTACGTCGCATTGGTATCCCGCTTGTTTCTAAATGTGATTGTTGCAATCGTGGTCATATAGAAGATATTAATCATGTGCTTTTTGAGGGTGAATTTCCTCGTAGAGTGTGGTCTTTTTTTGGTTCTCTTATTGGAATACCTCTTGGTAGGACTTGGAAACAAAATGCTGAGGTTTGGTTTAGACGTGCTAGCTCTTCCTCATAGGTGGGTGTTATTGTTGGCATTATTCCCATTATTATTACTTGGCGTCTTTGGAGGAGGAGATGTCTTGCTAGAATGGAAGGTATCTTGGAATCTCATAATACTGTTGTTCATTCTATTTGTGGGTGGTTAGGGTCACTTTCTCAGGTGGCTAAGCAAAAGAACAAGTTATCTCGTCGTGATGGCTTGATATTGGAAGCCTTGCGGATTATTCCGGTGATTCCGAAAGCTCCATGTTGTAGAGTGGTGAGGTGGGAGAAACCGCCTTTGGGGTGGTTTAAACTGAATACAGATGGTAGTAGTATTGGTAATCCTGGTTCTTGTGGCATTGGTGGGGTTATTCGGGATGATTCTAGTGGGATGGTTCAGGCTTATGCTTCTCATATTGGCTTTGGTTCGAATAATAAGGCGGAGCTTGTAGCTCTCTTGCATGGATTGAGAAAATGCAAATCTTTGAATATCTCAAATGTGATAGTTGAAATGGATCTATGGTAATTATTTCTTGGTGGCTCAGAGGAAGATGTGGAGTGTGGTACCTTGAGGATTTCTGGGAGGAAATTGTTGATTTAACATGCTCGGTTCAATGTCAGTTTCAGCATGTCTTTCGTGAAGGTAATAGGGTGGCGGATTGGCTAGCTAAGGAAGGGGCTTCGGGTTTTGATTGGGATTTTTTTAATATTTATAATTTGCCTTGGGTTCTTAGAGGGTTGTGTCGTTTGGATACTTTGGGTTTTCCTTCGTTAAGATGTTAGTTTCGGGTTTTGGTATTGTGTTTGTTTTTGTTTGGGTTTCTGTTGGGTTTTGCTTTTTGTTATTGGTTTGATTAGGTTATGGGCCACGTTTATGGTATATTCTTGTTTCCACGGTATTCCTTCACCATAAGTGAGGGTATTTTTAATAAATATTGGGAGGGGTCACTATTGGACATGTGACTGCCTACTCTTCTTTAAAAAAAAAAATAATATCATACCATATATTCCATTATACTTTACTATATTAGTTATATATGGTACCATATAACATATATATATATATAGAGTATAGATTACTAATATACTATCATCTTTTAAATTTCTCTATACTTTACTATGTGACCTTAGTATATTTGAGGCTATATATATGTGAGTATATATTACTAATACATATGATCTTATATTTTCCACTATAATTTGCTATAGGATAATATATATGATATATAGTATATATTACTAATATATATGATAATATATATTACTATATATATGATAGTATATATTACTAATACATATGATCTTATAGTACTTTTCATTTAATGATGAAAAAAAATATTTAAACATTAAAGTGATGTGCTCGTTCGAACACATTATTTGCGTTTGAACTTACGAAAAAAACATTTGAAGGGATTATTGCAATGGTGGAAAAACATCCTGCCAATTAAGGACTCTGGATAACCGTTCGAATGGATTATTGTAGTGGTGGGAAAATATCCCGTCAATTAAAGACTCATGGATTACCGTTCGAACGTAATTTTTAGCCAATTGAACGGTAATCCAGAAATTTGTGCAGGCGAGAAAATTGGCGCGCTGAAATTTTTTCACGTTCGATCACACTTTATTTCCGTTCAAACGGCTGGTCATAACTTATATTCTTCCCGCACGCCGTCAGTCTCTCATTTTCCTCTCCTCTCTTTCACTTATCTCCGTTTTTTCTCCAAAATCTTACACTTTCTTTACACAATCTTTCATTCTATCATCTTACAAAGATGATTGCTTAGTATATTTTGTTTAAATGAATGACTTTCTTTATCATTTTACTTCTAAATCTATCATTTTTTTTATTGATTTTGTAATATATATATATATATATATATATTGTGTAGATGTTTGTTAGATTAAACACAAAATACCTTTAATAGAGGGTTGGTATTCGAAATACTTATGTTGTATATTTGTTATAGGGTTGTTATTCGAAGTATATATGTTGTATGTTTGTTAGAGGGTTGCTATTCGAAGTATATATGTTTTATGTTTGTAGTGTTTTCTGAATATGAGTTTATGATATTTTGTGAGATAGTACTCGTCTGAACTGGCTGTTGTATGTGATACTCAAAATTGATAGTCTAACTTGTATTATAGAGATGAAATTTATTTTGTTCATAAAATTGATCTTCCCAACTCATGTATAGTTTTCTTTTATTGCAAAGGCTCATACCTAGGTCTACATTGTTTGTATATATGAAAATGATCTTGAAAGTTGAATGCTTTGAACTAAACTAATGACAATGTAAAATAGAATGGAACAAAAATAGAACATTATTTGACATTCTTAAGTATGCTACCCATTATGATTTTTTTGGAGCAAACCCTTATGATTGGACCAAGTTTTTGTAGATGTTAATGGACTTGTTTTTAAATAACTCATACCATATTGTGTTATTCCTAAAAACAATCGCACATGAATCTAATCCAAGCATGTCATAGCACAAGGGGATGAACAAAAGAAATCTCAAGGTAAAAATGTAGTTTTATATAAAAGACAAAATAATTTAATTAAGGCAATAGATAATAAGAAAAATATGATTAAACAAAATAGCACTTTTCATTTAAATGAAAACCTTGGTAATTTTGCCTGCCAATCAAAACATATTTTAGAACCTTATGGACAAAAAGGTAGCACATCAAACATAAACTTCAAGGAAAAAGAGGTAATTTTACCCATCAAACACATTAGAACCTCAAGGACAAAAAGGTAATTTTCTCATCAAACACAAACATCAAGGACAAGAAAGTAATTTTCCATCAAATTCAAACAACTATTCATACTTTTAGAATACAAAGTGTGAAAGAGAAGGGAGAGAAAAGGGCAGCAAACAAAGAAGTGCACGACAAAAAAAGCAATGCACGGCTAGCAGGGATAAACAAGTAATTAACAAACCTAAAACAAATTTCACTATTCACATGCCCAGAGACTTTATTTTCAGGATAATGGACAAGAAGTTAACATAAATGGATAATAAGAAAATGTTTTTTTGTGTCTTTGATTTCAATATGCATGGGAGCGTCCATTATCCATTACAAGTATAGTGCACTCATTTTAAAAATGAGTAGATGTATTATTAAAAAAATAATTTTTTTAAATTTAGATATCATATTTATTATTTTCTAATTAAGTATTTAATATTTACATATTTTATGACTGTAAATATTATTTTTCCTCTATAATTGTCTCTATTTTCACATGGGCTTGAGGAATACATGTCACATTGTCAAGTTAGGGGAGGATTTAGGAGCATCTTATTCAAATTTAGGGTCCCACAAATTTATCAAGGGCACATCATTAGGTGAGAAGTTGACTTCAAGGTTGACTTCATTTTTAGGATACTGTACAAAGAAATGAGAGCATTCTCATTGGGTTTCCCATATCTCCCTCATCCCTATAATTTAGGGAACATTTTAGGGTTTTGGAGAAACCCTCTTCATCCCAATTCTCATTTTGCGGTTTGTATTTATAGTGTGTATAGTCTTTCCCATATATGGGGAATGACTGTACAGCCTCATTGCATTCAGTTTGGCCCCTTTCTAGCAATACCAACGATCGTAGCCCCTTTTCATCGACAATTTTTGTAAATTTGATTTCAGTTTCTTCAAAATCGTTACCGTTTCTCTTCCCTCATTTTCTTGTATGTTTCTTGGAACATCTCTCTCATTCTCTATTTATCTCTTCCCTTTTTTCTTCCTCCCAACGCCATGATCAAGGTAATTATGCGATGGAGAGCCTACAACTCTCTTTGCGTCGGCGATGTCTTTGGTATTTGGCTGTCGAGAAAACTTGTAATGCTTTCACCAACTTCAATTTTTTTTTGGTCTCTCATTTAGATTTATGATTTTGGGCTTTGTTTGAGAAAATCGCTTCTATTTTTTTTTTTTTATGTTGCCATTGATTTGTCTGTATTATTTTGGCTGTGTTGACTGTTTGGCTGCCGAGAAAGTGATGATGGTTTGACATTATTTTTTTAAATTACTCTGTTTCTCTCATTTAGGCTTGGGATCTATTCATTTAGGCTTGGGATTGTGGATTTTTGAGGATGATCTGCGTTGAGTTTTTGGTTGTATTCACTGCTTGGCTGTCAAGAAGGTGATGAGAAATTTCACACGGATTTTTTTGTTTAAATTTGTTTCTCTCGCTGCTGTCCAACTAATTTTGTTGATCGATTGTTTGTGGTTTGCTATTATGGCTTTTTTAGGATACTCTGCAGTAGGTTTTTGGCTGTGTATGTGGTTGGTTGTATTGATTGTTTGGCTGTCAAGAAATTGATGATGTTATCACATGGAATTCTTTTTTTTTTAATTTGTTTCTCTCATTGCTGTCCAATCATTTTTCTTGAGGAGAATTTGGTGGAGTTTGTGGTTATGGAATTTGTGGAATTTTTTATTTTGAGGAGAATTTGGTGGAGTTTGTGGTTATGGAATTTGTGAGATTTTTGGTTTTGAGAAGAATTTGGTGGAGTTTGTGGTTATAGAATTTGTGGGGTTATTAGTTTTGAGGAGAATTTGGTGGCGTTTGTGGTTATGGAATGTGATTTATTATTGTTTGTGGTTATCTACTCATTAAGTTTGTCTGTATGTTTTTGACTGTGTTGGGTGAATTGATTGCTTCCCAACATTGGTTTCTTGATATCCAAAAAATTTATAGTCAATTCCTTGAACCAATTTAGTTTCATTGCTCTTTCCATAGGTAATTTGTTATGTGTTGTTGGGTCCTTGCAGTGTTTCGTATCTCTCGGGGGAGGGGGTTGTTATTAGGTTGTGATGATGATGTTATAGTGCGGGTTAATTCACAAGTGTTAATAAGGTCCCATCGATATGTCGGGGTAATGCTCACCCAGATTGCCATATTGCAGTTTGTGGTACTTTCCAAAAAAGGCAATGAACATGCAGGAAATTTATGGTCATTTCCTCAATGGCAAGGTAATTCGGACGGCCAACAAGTAGTGGTAATTGGTTGTTGTAGCCATGAGAAGGTGGCCAAATTTCGTAGATGTCACCATTTAGTTCCTGAGCCGGCAATGGAAAAACCCAAAACTTCATACTTACGTGTCTAACATTTCAATGCATTTTGAGAAATGGATTCACAAGACTCTCGACATATGTACTTCACCAACCTCCTAAGTGAAGATCCTCAACTAAACCCCACTTACGGTGGGCAAAGTAGAAACTCTCCTATGACTGTTGATGATTCTCCACCCCTACCCCATAACGATCCTATCGGCATTAGGAAATCAGTTAGGGGTGTGAACTTCACCTTCGAAGAAAACAAGTTACTTGTCTCCAGGAAATTTGTGGTCATTTCCTCAATGGCTAGGTAACTCAGACGGCCAACAAGTAGTGGTAACCGGTTGTTGCAGCCATGAGAAGGTGGCTAAATTTCGTAGATGTCACCATTTAGTTCCTGAGCCGGCGATGGAAAAACCCAAAACTTCATACTTACGTGTCTAACATTTCAATGCATTTTTACAAATGTATTCACAAGACTCTGGACATATGTACTTCACCAACCTCCTAAGTGAAGATCCTCAACTAAACCCCATTTACGGTGGGCAAAGTAGAAACTCTCCTATGATTGTTGATGACTCTCCACCCCTACCCCATAACGATCCTATCGGCGTTAGGAAATCAGTCAGGGGCGTGAACTTCACCTTCGAAGAAAACAAGTTACTTGTCTTTAGGAAATTTATCGTCATTTCCTCAATGGCTAGGTAACCCGGATGACCAACAAGTAGTGTTAATCGGTTGTTGGAGCCATGAGAAGGTGGCCAAATTTCGTAGATGTCACCATTTAGTTCCTGAGCCGGCGATGGAAAAACCCAAAACTTCATACTTACCTGTCTAACATTTCAATGCATTTTGAGAAATGGATTCACAAGACTTTGGACATATGTACTTCACCAACCTCCTAAGTGAAGATCCTCAACTAAACCCCACTTACGATGGACAAAGTAGAAACTCTCCTATGACTATTGATGATTCTCCACCCCTACCCCATAACGATCCTATCGGCGTTAGGAAATTAGTCAGGGGTGTGAACTTCACCTTCGAAGAAAACAAGTTACTTGTCCAGGAAATTTATGATCATTTCCTCAATGGCTAGGTAACCTGGACAGCCAACAAGTAGTGGTAACCGGTTGTTGCTGCCATGAGAAGGTGGCCAAATTTCGTATATGTCACCATTTAGTTCTTAAGCCGGCGATGGAAAAACCCAAAACTTCATACTTGCCTGTCTAACATTTCAATGCATTTTGAGAAATGGATTCACAAGACTCTGGATATATGTACTTCACCAACCTCGTAAGTGAAGTTTCTCAACTAAACCCCACTTACGGTGGGCTAAGTAGAAACTCTCCTATGACTGTTGATGATTCTATACCCCTACCCCATAACGATCCTATCAGCGTTAGGAAATCAGTTAGGGGTGTGAACTTCACCTTCGAAGAAAACAAGTTACTTGTCTCCGCATGGTTTAATTGTAGCCTTGATGCCGTCCAGAGAACAAACCAAAAACACTCCCAACTTGGGAAAAAAAAATTTGAATACTTCCAGCAATTTAAAGAAACCACAAATGATCAGACCATAAAATCTTTAATACATCGGTAGTCGATTATTCAAAAGGTGATAAACAAATTTTGTGGAAAACTAGCCCAGGTTGAAGGGTTGAATGAAAGTGGCATGACCGAGCAAGACAAGATAGAATATCCATACTCTTACTTTTTTATGATTAAATTTTTTATACATTGGTTTAACATAAAGTTTTTTGTTTACATGCAAGTTTGACAAGGCCAAGGTTATATACCAATCTCTAGAGAAATGCTCATTCCAGTTCGAACATTGTTGGCACCTGTTAAAGGACCAACCTAAATGGATTTGGCGTTCGACAAAGGAGGATCCAAAGCGAAAGAAGACGATGTCCCCGTCCCCACCCCGAATCGATGTTCGAGCACTATGGTAGATTCAGTTTTTGATCTCGAGGTGGATAATGTGATAGATAATGACATGATTGAATTTGACCGACCAATGGGAAGGAAAGCTGAGAAAGGAAAATGAAAGGCCCAAGCCACGTCAGAACAGGAGATTGTTGGTCTCAGCAAGCTAAAGTATACGCTTTTAGAGGAGTCACGTGCTCGGGTAAAAGAGTATTTTCGCCTCAAGGCCGAAAAGATGGAGTATGACAAGGAAGAATAGATAAATAAAATCTGTAAAGAGGACGAAAGACTGAGGTTGGAGGCCGAGAAATTAGAGTTCACCAAAAAGGAAGCGGATCAGCGCGTTATGATGATGGACGTGAGTGCCATGCTAGAACTGCAGCGGTTATATTTCCAGGAAATATAGAGGGAAATATGGGGAGACGCAATGCTACAGTATATTTGGATTGATAAACTTTATCTATAAAAGTTTATTTCTTTCTTTATTTTCTGTTTCAGACAATGATGGATGATAATATTATTGATATTAAGACAGTTTAATTTTTTATTTGGATTGTGTAAATTGATATTTTGAAATAAGGAAATTGGTTATTACAATTTCAAAAATTATTACAGATTACCTCAAATATAGTCACTACTAACATGAATGAAATACGACTGGAATTTTAATTAACTCAAATATAGTTTAAACTAACATGAAGGAAATACGAATTGAAATTTGATTAACTCAAATATAGTCACTATAATATGAAGGAAATACCAATCAATTATGCGACATGTCTACTATTGGGAATATAATAGCCATTGATGTTCAATTAGATCTGCTTGGAGCTAATGATGTGCCCAGCTGTCTCTAAGATGATGATGATGCTAGATGAAGTCCGTAAGCTCAGTTGTATGATTGTTCAACAATTCTGGGAGTTCATCATCAAGTTGATCATACTCAATGTTCGGACCCTCACTATCATCACGCTCGTCTTCAATGATCATTTTATGTAGAATAACACTTGCCTTCATTATATTTGTTATATCCTTGATTTTGAACATTCGGGAAGGTCCACAAGCAATTGCAAATCGTTGTTGAAGTACCCCGAATGCACGCTCGACATCTTTTTTTACGGATTCTTATGCTTTCACAAAAGAAATTTTCTTATTCCCTTGTGGTGATGGAATCGTCTTCACAAAAGTTTGCCACTTGGGATAAATATCATCCACAAGGTAATATCTCATCTGGTAGTGGTTGCCATTGATTGTGTAATTGACAATAGGAGCACGCCCTTGGACAAGTTCCATGAAAATAAAAGATCTCTCTAGCACATTAATTTCGTTATGTGAACCGGGCATACCAAAAAATGCATGTCATATCCAAAAATCATATGAAGCAACTGCTTCTAAAATAATAGTTGGTTCACGAATGAGACCAGAGTACATACATTTCCAAGCTGCGAGATAATTTTTTCACTTCCAATGCATGCAGTGCTTTCCAGCATTCCTGGGAATCCCCGTTGTTTACCAATTGCAAGAAATCAAGCAATATCATTGGCATTTGGAGACTGCAAATATTCATCTGAAAAAACACTTACTATTATCTCAAAGAACTTTTTAAGGCTTTCCATTGTGGTGCTTTCACCAATACCTATGTAATACCCTGCTCCTTCTTTCTTACGTACGCTTCTTCTTTCTGACGTATGTTCCATATTTATGATGTAAGCAAATCCCGAAGGTAGAGATTATGTGATCATCTGCCCTTCTATCTTGTGACTGTGAGCCATGTTATGCGTGTTGAACCATGATGGCGTGTTTCGAAAGATATCATGTGACTTCTAGTGCACGCCTAGTGTTTTAAATATGCTGAAAATATTTATAAGGAGTATTTCCAGTATTATTGAATTAAGATTGATCTTAAATTCGACAATCATAATATTCTTGAAGAGATCCAAAAATATTATAATCGTCGGAAATCATTTTAATATTATTATTAAAATGATTTCAATTATTTAAGATATTATGAGATTTAAATTATGTTGAAAACTTTTATTAATCAAAAGGTTTTATTCTCTTTAATATGTTAAGTGAGACTTCATCATTTTATTAATGATGAAGAATATTATTTTATAAACTAAAGTTAGTTTAAAATAATATTCTACCCTAATTCCTCTAAGCGTTTTTAATTAAGTTAATGTTTTATGCATTTTCAAATCAGTATTTGAGATCCATCGTTAGATCGTTACATGGATCCCTGGACGAAGGGACTGGGTTAAATACCTAGACCCCCTCACTTTTCCCTCAGCTCTCTCTCTCTCCTCCCTCTCCCTAGCATACGTAGTACGCACTGCACCCCACGCCCGAACGGTTCCATAGCTCAGCTCGGCGCCATCGTGCATCGCCAGCTCTCACTGCCGGCACCACCGGTTGCACCTCCCTCCGGTGAGCTCAACTAGCCCAGCCCCTCTCTCTCACGCTCTCCCTTTCTCCATTTCGGAAGTACACAGCCCGAATGGGCTTGGTGCGCGTAGCACCGCTGTGCACCGTCCTCCAACACCACCACCTCCACGGCAGCTTCCTCTGCCACCTACCACCACCCTCCAACAAAACCAGCACCTCTCATTCGAAACTTGTTGATCTTTACCTTGTTAACTCAGGAAATTTCACATTAGTTTATATACTTCAACGTGAATAAAGGAATTCTATTAGGATATTACCCCATCCTAGCACTTAGGGTCGTGATAACTATAAACAAACTTAACTGACATGGAAATACTATTTTTGAGGAACACTCGAGACATGACGTGACATGAAACAAAAAGAGAGATGACCTAATGTAATGTAACATGACATGTACATGAGATGAATGACATGGTATAACATGAAACAGACAAACATTTCGTGACATGGCATAACGTGTAATAGATAATATTTCGTGACCTGATAAAGTGTGTAACAAATAAACATTTCATGAAATGAAAAAAATATGTAACAGATAAACATTTTGTGACAGAATAAAATGTGTAACAGATAAACATTTCATGATAGAATAAAATATGTAACTGATAAATATGTCATAACAGAATAAAATGTATATTTGATAAACATGTGGTTACAAAATAAAATATGTAATTGATAAACATGTAGTGGCATGGCATAGCATGACATATGTAAGAACGTAAGAACATGAACTGTTCTCCTACCAACACACATATATAATAATCTGACAGTAAGATAGAATCTAACTTATAGAGATCGTATCATGACGAATTAAAATATGTGAAATACGAAAAACTATAAGGAGAGACTTCTAAGTGTTAGAAACTCCTCACTAATAATTTCGAAACATAAAATTGCTAACTTAGAGTAAATTGACCATTTTACCCCACTATATGTGAAAAAATTACCATTTTACCCCTTACTTAAGGATTTCACATCCTAACTCTAAAACCAACCAAATTTTACATTACTCATGTAAATTTTGTCTTAAATCCAAATATCTAATTCGAAAAATTTAAAACACATCACAACCAGGTCAAACATGCATAGGCCAAAACCCTTAATTTTTGTTGCAATTCTATAAAACCTCATTTCTCATGCTTAAACCAAAATATTGAAACATACAAAAATCATATCTTATGCTTAAATAACATACTAAAACAACCAAAACAACTTTCATCACAAAAGTCACAAATTCCTTCAATACAAAACTTCAAGTATTTAACTTTAAGCAGAACCTTTAATGTTCAAGGATTTATCTCTTTTTAAAATAACTACAAGAACTTCAAAATTTTAGTAACATACACTCCATACATTCATAAAACATTTCTAAGAACTGTCATACTCTGAATCATCAAGCAAAAATCACCAAATTCACAAAATCCAACTCAAAACATTTGGCTATCACACTTTCACCAAAATTGAAATCTATGTGGTTTGGTTTTGATCAAGCCATTAGTTTTGAAACATTTCAAGAAATAAATCACAAATGAACCACATAATTTGGTTAATAATCAAGTCCTAGAATAGATCTAAGCATTAAACCTAAGATCACAAGGCGAAATATGCATAAAAACTTCAAATATAAGACCCATTCGAATCTTTTCATGTATAAAAATTTATATCTTTAAAACCAGCATCATAAATCCTCAAAATAACATCCCAACATGTAAATAAAAGTCTTAGAAACATCATATGTGAATATTAAGGACATTGGAACATGTTTTTTCAACAAAAGATTCAAGTTTATTAAAAAAAAAAATCTGTTTTCAACTTCCTAGTTTTCAACTTTTTAGATCTAGGTCAAAATCTCATAAAATAAACTTATAACATGCAACATATATTCTTTAAAAAAATATATTATCATGTTAACTATAATCGATAAAAAAATTAGACCAAAATCTTGCCAATAGCTTGGTAAAAATCATCAAAATATCACACACTGCCTAGACTGTCACCCAGAATGACCTCTTCATACTTAAACAAACGTTTCACTACCAAATGACCATTCAAATTAACACAAAACATACCTAAAGAAACTATACTCGAAGGGGAACAACTTATATGAAGGGTACTTTGTGAGAAAATACTTACAATAGCTTCAAAAAAGTCAAGCATGGTAAGCCGTAAAAACTATCCTAGAGCTGCTTTGATTTTTTCTCCAAGAAAAGGCTTGAAAAGTGACCCAATGTAAGGAGAATGGACATGGACTACTCTTAAACATCTAGAGGTGTGTGAAAGTGAAAAATAAATTTTATATTATTTATAAAATTTTTGGGGTTCAATTGAATTCCAAGTATTTAGGATTTCTATAGGGTCAAAACCCTCTTTGGTTTGACACAAATTGGATGGTTGGAAATTTCATACTGTGATTTCGAAAACATTGATCTAGGTGATAACATTGAGGCTACTATTCATTTTGAAAAAGTGAAAAATAAATTTTATATTATAAAATCATAAATAATCATACTACCTTAAAATTCAAATCATTATTCAAAATTCAACTCTGAACTACCTTGAAATAATCAAAAAATGTTTTCAAACAAGCATTATCCCGAAAATCGAAAATTGTTTTGTGCCATAAAATCTTAAAAATTCTTCTAAGGCTAATGGCTCAAACAATTTCTTATTCTAACGCTTATAAGTACCTAAAATAAATAAAATTGCATTTTTGACATCATAGAGAGTAGTAACACTGACTATGCTCGCAGAGTAAAACATACGTGATTGGTCGATTCGTGAAAACTTCCGGATTTTCATGAGGTTCCTAAAACCTAAAAAAACTCTTCCATTAACTTTCTGGCGGGTTCACTACAAGGAAAACCACTTATTGCATCAAATTTGGCATTGTCGCAAACAAAATCGTCGGAAATGGTATCTAATTGCAACGGATAAAATGTCGCTGCAAGTTTTCGTCGACAATTACGGGATCGGCAATCAAGGAGCATTGATTCAATTTATTACGTCGATTCTTCATCATTTGCGACGATTTTACCTTCGCAATAACTATAGGTTTACTGCGTCGGCTGGTCATCCACAAAATAAACATATTGCAATGATACTAATCAACCGACGCAAAAAATAAAGTTTGTATTCTACAATCTTCCATCGACATTTGGTTCTTTTTTTTTTTTTTTTTCCAGAAATCCCCCATTTCTTTCTTGAGGGTCACCTATAGCCGTTCTCGTTGTTTCGATTTCCCCCAACAAAAGCCTTAATTTCTGACATGAACTCCTCGTTCTGGCAAGGTGTCGATTTCAACGGTAGGATAATGATGATTTCTCTTTTTTTTGGGTTGTAGGTTTTTCATATATAATTTTGTATATATATAGAAATCATCATCCCATACCACTTGCCGACTGAATTTCAAACACCATTCATGAGTAATGAACTTGTATCCCATATCTAATTTTGAGATTCTTTTGAGTGTGTGATGATGATTTCTTTTTTTTTTGGGTTGCAGGTTTTTGTGATTTCTCTTCGAAAGCCATTCCATCCCTTAGCAGCAATGTAAATAGAAATTTTTGGGACTTTGTATGATGGGGAATGATCCAAAATCTGGCATAATCGAAAATCCAGAGGTCGATTTTTAACGAATTTTGGCTTTCATCAAGGTAATTTTTTCCCCTAATAAAGTGATGTTTGTGGATTATATAGAATTATTAATATGTGTACAACTGTGAAAAGCTTGAAAAAATATAACTGTTTAGATTATTTGGTTCTTTCTTGGAAACAAAAATGTTATGTTTCTGTTATGGCATTTCATAGTTGGCTTTTTACTTCCTGGCTTATAATAGAAGAAGTGGGCATCTTAACATTTGCAAGTTGATCAGTTTTTGGCTGAATGTTATGTAGCATCAATGTTTTGCTTTAAGCCATTTACATGGGCTTCACCTAATATTCATTCATTCTCAATAAAATCCTAACTTACTTACCTATAAATTTTTGGCAATATGACATATACTTATATTCTGTCAAAGGAAAGTGTCATAATTTTTGCCACATGTGAATCCACTTTTTCTGATGAAAAGAGGCATGAGAAACACACTTAAAGTGAACTCCATCCATTCCTAAGTTTTCTTTGGGGCGTGCCCAGCTCCCCCACAAAACTAGTTTCTTGCATTTTTCTTCAAGTCTTCGGTCAGATTTGAAGTTTAGAGCCATTCAAAGAGAGGAACCCAGTATTCATCCTTACCTTTCAGATTAGATTGAAGACTCCACAAAATGACACTCAATAACAAACCTAAGAAACCCATTACTCCTTTCAAATCCTTATCCATTTAATATGTATGAAGTATTAAATGTTACGTATGAACTATTAACATTTGTTTTGCACGATAAGAGACACAGTATGAACAAATAAAATAGAAGAGGAAACTAAATCTAATTCTTTTCCTTTTTTATTTTACATACTTTATATACATATAATCTTTATATTCATCTATGCTATAAAGTAAAGAATACATCTTAAGACACGTATGTATCATGATATATTTAATGAAATAGATTTAATGAATATGTATATCAACCCATATCCATTAATTGATACTCATACAAATTGAATCATGTGCCAGGAACCAGATTTGAAATGGTGACATGAGGATTCTCAGTCCTCTGCTATACCAGCTAAGCTATCCTCTACTCCATGAAACAGATAGGTGGTTAGAGCTAGTAATACCGATAAACTTTATGTTTGTTCCCCTTTTATATGAAGAAAAGGATCTCAAAATTAATCCCAAAACTGATTAATAGTAAGTTAAAAAGAAATTACAGTTAATATATATATCAACAAACTAGCTAGGCAAGTACTAATCATACTTATCTCAATTGAGGTGATGGCATTTTACAAGATACTTTATTCATCATGGAAGCCATGGTTATCTTTTATGAAATTCTTCTAAACTCATTTACGTATTAATATACATATACCTGAGTTTAGATAGTTGCTAACTTCCATGAAAAATGCAGTTTTTCACATGCATAAACTCAAGTTTCGATATGTCAAATCTGAAAAGGCTTTTTCCACACACGAAGCTATGTGATGCATATAAACACAGCGTTATGTAGCAAACTAATATTAGTAACTTGCTTTAGTTTTTTTCACTCCCAGGAAAAAATAACCAATACAATTTCTTACTTATATAAAAAAAAAATGTTAACTGAGGTTTCAAGAGTTGATAGCCACTTCTATTTTCCAGGCAAAGGTAGTCAAGAGCCACTTGTTGTGGAGAATCACCATTAAAAAACGTACACTGCAATTAATCTCAATAACTCATCTCACCAGTCTAAAAAAATTTGGTAACTAAAAGTAACTTTTAACCAACAAAAAATCACCAACACAAATAGAGATTTCCCAAGAAGCTTATTCTTTTTAAGATATAGTTAAATATAACAACAATTTTCAGCAAATATAATCCATGATAAGTTTACCACTTGCCACAAAATAAGTTTTTTGATAGGATTGTAGACTTAGCATGAATGACACTTACCTTGAGAATAAAGATCCTTCAAGCTCAAAGATCACATCTGTAATGATCCAATTATCAGGGTAAGGCTTACCACTTGGTGCAAAATAATAACCAACCTGTACTATCATTGGCAGGATACCAAAACTATCATTCACCATGGTAACCAGCTAGAAGATAGAAGATAGAACAGGTAATGACAAATCCCTAGCCATAAGAAAGATATAGCTTTGGATGCATATAACCTAATTAGCTGTCCAGAAAGTCACTAAAACTGATCTAAAAATGTGGAGTTTAAACAACCACTGAATACAAGAATTTACTAGAGAAATTATGATCCAATACAACTTAGCAAAGAAAAAAATTATGATGCAATACAAAATGTCTAATTGTCTAAGCTAAAGAGGCAACACACATTCACCCATATGATTTCAGGAATATACACACATGTTTACTAGAACTCATCAAGAAACTAAAATCTATTGTTTCTAAGTCAGTATAATACCCACTATTGACCTTAGGATATCAAAGGAAAAGGAACAAATTTAACTAATGGTTTAAGTAGCACTCTGTAAAATTGAAGGTGTCCTTTTGACTAAAACAAAATTTTAAGGATTACATGTTTCTCTTTCAAGAAAAATATAAATCTGTACCATGAAGAACACAATTTTACCTCAGTCTTTGAATTTATTCCATAGACACAAAACATTTTTTATAGGTGGCTCGTCCCAAGGTGTAAGTGGATTCAAAACAGGATCACCATGATATGACCTAAAATGCACAACATTGTGAACATAGGCTATTGAAAATAGAACCAGAAAGCAGTACCATCTAATGCTTTCCAGAATAATAAAAAATAAAAGAGATGGAAAAAGAACCTAGCATTAGAAATTCTAATCAATATAGCATTTGGTATTTATGAATCAACAAACATACTGGGACTTCCCCATATAATATGTTAAAAATGACCAATTGAAGTTGTGATGCATGTGCACGATACCCATAAGAATTTTATAAATGTTCCATTAATAATTCATACAATTTATGGAAAATGATTAACTTACCACTCTTTTCTAACTATTTTATAACTCTATATGAAAGGAAGGTAACTTTGTAAAATTGAAATTTATTTTTAAAGAAGTGGCACAATTGCAAAGAGACCTAAATGCTTGGAAAGAGGAATCTTCCAAGCTGATCAAGAGACCTAAATTTCCTTCGTAGAGGTTGTTACTCTCCCCTAACTACTCAACCACCACCATATGAAATTGCCAAAACCAAGCTTCATCCAAAAATATTCAATTCCAACCAAAAACCATCAAACCCTTTATGTATGTTCCACCATTTTTCCTTACAACATCAATGCCACTACAATTGTTTTTGCCTCTTAAGTAATATTGTGTCAATTACAGCAATTTAAAACTTTGATTCCTATTGACTTAGCATACCTTTTGCTTGATGCCCCATTCATTTGCACATATATCAGGTTCATTAAAGTGATGTTAAATATATATATATATATATATATATCTTCCCTATCGTACACCAAGAATACAGTTTCATATATTAAATACTATTGAGAAATTTACATTGGCTTTGGTAGTATGCCCATGTAGTATTTATGACCCACAGTTGGGGCTACTGATTTCTTCTCTTAGCAGCCAATATATTTTACTTATTTCATGCCAACTTAAAATTATTGTTCATTCCTTTTTTCAAGATGGACAAAAGTTGGATGAATTCTAAGGATAGACTTCGATCAACGGAATATGCTGAAGGGGTTAAGGAGTTCCTCACACAGGCACGAAACCACGCAGTGGGGAGTGACCACATCCGGTGTCCATGCCGTATATGTTCTAATAATATTTGGCTACCTATAAGTGAGGTGGAAACTCACTTGTTCCTTACAGGGATTAATCCTAACTATACGGAATGGATATTTCATGGGGAGGAGGAAGCATGGAATGTCACTGATGACGAAGAAGATGGCCATGTTAGTGATGAAGAAGGATATATTGATGACATGGATGAGATGTTAAATGACATCAGGGGAGGGACATTCGCTGATGTAGCCTTAGGCAGTCCTAGCTGTGATACTGGGGCTCCTATTCCAGGATCTACACAATACTCAGCCCACGAAAAACTTTTAAATGATGCCAAACAACCACTTTTTGATGGCTGCACACAGTTTTCGCAACTCTCTTTCATTGTAAAATTGTTACACATTAAAACAATTGGGGGTTGGTCAATAAGATCATTTGACATGCTGCTTGAGCTTTTGAGGTCTGCATTTCCAGATGCCCTCTTGCCACAGTCATACGAAGAGTCACGATCATTGCAACGGGGTTTGGGCTTTAGTTACACCAAAATTCATGCTTGCCCTAACGACTGCATATTATATTGGAAGCAACATTCCGAGCTAACTGAATGCCCTAAATGTAAGACTTCTAGGTGGTTGTCAACCACACACAAAAGCCGCCTAATCCCTCAGAAGGTTTTGCGTCATTTCCCTTTGAAGCCAAGGTTGCAACGACTATATATGTCACGAAAGACAGCCGTTGATATGAGATGGCATAAAGAGCAACGAGCGAATGATGGCATCAATATGAGACATCCTGCTGATTCAGAGGTTTGGAACCAATTTGATAAAGATCATAATTGGTTTGCAGCGGATGCTTGCAATGTCCGACTGGGTCTATCAAGTGATGGATTTAACCCTTTCAATAATATGGCCAAACCTTATAGTATATGGCCAGTTATCCTTGTTCCATATAACTTGCCCCCATGGTTATGCATGAAAGAGGCGTTCTTTATAACGTCTCTCATTATTCCTGGACCAAAATCACCAGGAAATGAGATCGATGTATACTTGCAACCTCTTATAGATGAATTGAATGATCTTTGGACAAATGGGGTTGCTACATACGATGCCTCTGCTATGGAAACATTATTGCTACATGCTGCTTTATTGTGGATAATTAATGACTTTCCGACATATGGTAACCTTTCAGGGTGGTCAACTAAAGGCAAACTAGCATGTCCTACTTGCAACTTGGGTACAGATTCTATGTGGTTGACATATGGTCGAAAGCATGCATATATGGGACATCGTCGATTCTTACCTGCAAATCACATATGGAGAACAAAAAAAAGTGTTTTCAATGGTAAGTGTGATCATCACACCTCGCCAAATTTGTTAACAGGACTTGATATTATCAATCAACTAAGTTTTATTGGAGATGTACACTTTGGTAAGGGTTTGAAGAAAAGGAAACGTAATCCCAATGAATTGAATTGGACGAAACGGAGCATATTCTTCAATTTGCCATATTGGTCGACACTTAAGCTCAGACATAATCTAGATGTTATGCATATTGAGAAGAACATATGCGACAACATCTTGGGAACCTTCATGAACATTCCTGGGAAGACAAAAGATAATATCAATTCTCGGCGCACCCTTTCCAATCTGGGTATAAGAAATGAGTTACATTTGATCCAAGATGGTCAGCGGTGTACAATGCCACATGCATGTTTCACATTGTATGGAGATGAGAGGAAAAGTTTCTGTGAATGGCTATCAGCTGTGAAATTTCCAGATGGATTCGCTGCAAATGTTTCACGATGCGTTTCTACACATGATTGTAAAATCTCAGGTTTCAAAAGCCAGGATTGTCATGTTTTCATCCAAAGACTACTTCCTGTTGCAGTTGGGGGGTACTTAAAAAATGATGTTAGCATGGCTTTGATTGAGCTTAGCAATTTTTTCAAAGAACTGTGTGCAAGAACACTTGATGTGAACCTGTTGACTCAGCTTGAGAGTGATATCGTTGTCATTCTATGCAAGTTAGAGATGATCTTTCCCCCTTCATTTTTTGATGTTATGGTCCATCTAGCAGTTCATTTACCTCGTGAGGCCTTGCTTGCAGGCCCAGTTCAATATAGGTGGATGTACCCTTTTGAAAGGTATCTCGGCAAATTCAAGTGGTATGTAAAAAATAAAGCCCGCCCAGAAGGATCAATAGCAGAAGCCTACATTCAAGTAGAATGCTTGACATTTTGCTCAATGTATCTCCATGATGTTGAGACAAAATTTAATTGAGCAGACCGCAATGTTGATCGGTTAGACGATGATGAAGCAGATGGCTTCTCAATTTTCACCCAAAAAGTTCGTCCCTTGGGTATGTCAACTCGTCTTCAATTAGATGATAAACTCTTCAAATCAGCTAGCTGGTACATCCTTAACAACTGTACAGAAATTGCACCTTACATTGAGTAAGCACCCTCATACTCCCCCACTTGACTCCATGGTTGTGTAAATCCATATACTTCCAAGAAGGGCATTTCTTACTGTAAGTCTGCACTAACGTCACATTTCTAATTTCTATATTATCATTGTGCAGTGAACACGACAACCATTGTAAGCTGAATTACCCACATTCAGTTGATCGTACTCACGAAAAACAGTTTCCAAGATGGTTGAAAGAACGTGTATGTTAACTTAGTTCCCACACTTACTCATAGGGTGGTAACCAATATACTGGAATCTAACTAACTATAGTGAGTTACAATATTGATCTTGCCAGGTTCAAGATCAGCGTGCAGTCAACCCTAGTGACATCTCTGCTGATCTATATGCTATAGCTTGTGGCCCTGACCCTTGGGTCGCATCATATGTTGGTTGCATAGTAAATGGAAAAAGGTTTCATACAAAAGCACTTGAAGAACTTCGTCGTACTCAAAATTCTGGTGTGTTCGTGACTGGTGAACATCAATCCAACAGTTTAGACTTTTATGGTTCTATAGATGATGTTCTAGAATTACACTATATGGGATGGCGCCATGTCTATTTATTTAAATGTCAATGGTATGACGTTGGTGATCGTAGACGAGGAATAAGAGTGGATAACCACATGTGTAATGTCAATATGAACTGGACATGGTATAAGGATGAACCTTTTGTGTTAGCGTGCCAAGCTTCACAATGTTTTTACATAAAAGATACAAGGGTGAAAGGTAATTGGTATGTTGTACAAAAGTTCATAGACAGAAATGTATATGACATTCCAACGGGGGCTCCAGTAGAAGACCACGATGCAGAAGCAAGGGACAGTACTGAAGCATATAAGGAGGATGAGTCCTTTAATATTTACACGACTGTCGAATGTGGTGAAGCCCTTTTATTGGCTCCACTGCACAGGAGTGACTTAGAACCAAGCCCAATTGATAACTCAACAAACATTGCTGAAATTAATCATGCTTCGCCACTTGGAGACTTTATCAACGATGCTGAGATGGAGACTGAATCAGAGGATGGAGATGAAAGTCATGATGAAACTAATAATGAGGATGTATCAACCGATGAAGATATACCATCAGACTAAACAAGTCTAAAAGGTTCTATAATGTTATCTTATCCTATTCTAGATGAGCACTTTTATTCATAAAGCGTATGGTTGAATTTATACTTTCTGACATAAATATATATATTCCTCAGGTATATTTTCAGTGGTTGTCCCCAAAGGCGATATTGTCTGATGATGTATTCATGGTATAATATAAACTTAAGTGTTAGTGTTGATATTCATGGTACATTGAGTTCAACAATATGAGATTTGTAACAATTGACAATATTGGTTGTCTTGACCATGTATCTCATCAAGTTCCACATCAAGTAAAGTTTCTGGTGGGATAACTTGGACATGGATGGTTTTATTGCATAGTTTTTGTTAACAACTTGGAAGTAACAGTTTCAGCTGAGCTAGCATTTTCTTCATTTCTGGCCATTCAATTTGGTGATGCTGCTGCAGGAGACAACTTCCTTTTGATAAAAATAGAACATTTGTTGAAAATTGCATAGCTGTAAATTGTATTACATATTACATTTTATCGTCAATGTCCATTTTGTGCATTGGTATTCACAAATCCTCCACGAAGAGCATACATTTCCAAGATGAGTCCCACATGCCAATAAGCTTTGAATTTTTGAAAAGGACATCTCAAAACATATACAAAAGTCATTTTAGGCAAGTTAACATAAAAGTTATGATTAATCTGAACAGTGAAGAAGTACCCTGGTATATGGATTTGGTCAATAATTAATGTTATTCATGATTTGATGCCTTTAGGAAGAGAAATTCAAAGGCCTCTGAAACACTACCTGCTAAATGGCACATGGAAGAAGAACTTTTAGAAGTTTGAAAGTGCTTAATTATACAAATAAGTATTGGAGAAAAGCGTTGGCAATATTATTTACGCCTTGCAGTTATGCCTATTAAATACTTCTAAATATGCCAATAAGTATTAATTTAATTAAATAATGAGTATTCATTTCTTTCTAGCCATTCACAATTTTGTGATGTTACTGCAGGAGGCAACTTCCTTTTAATAAAAATAGAACATTTCCATAGCTGTAAATTATATTACATATTACACTTTATCATCGATGTCCATTGTGTGCGTTGGTATTCACAAATCCTCCACGAAGAGCATACATTGCCAAGATGAGTCTCACATGCCAATAAGCTTTGAAGTTTTGAAAAGGATATCTCAAAATATATACAAAAGTCATTTTACATAAGTTAACATAAAAGTTGTGATTAATCTGAACAGTGAAGAAGTTGCTATATGGATTCACTTAATAATTAATGTTATTCATGATTTGACGCCTTTAGGAAGAGAAATTTGAAGGCCTATGAAACACTACTTGCTAAATTGGACATGGAAGAAGAACTTTTAGAAGCTTGAAAGTCTTTAATTATTATATAGATAAGTATTGGAAAAAATCGTCGGCAATATTATTTAATAGAACATAGTTGTTCTAAAAACTAAACCCTAAGCTAGTTGTGTGATAACAAGAAGGGCAGGAATCCAACAATTCTACGACCAACTTCAAGGGGGTAGGTTAAATTTGCTAACCTAAGGTTTTAATTTCTTTCTACTGATCATAATGAGTTGGGAGTATAATATGACATCTGATATGAACTTTTCACAGTGTTTTGTGACTACAGTTGTGAGTTTCTTGGGCAATTAGTGTCAACTTTTGCTCTCTTTATCTCCTTTATTTCTACTACAAAAACATATGCCTTTTTGTTTCTCTCAGATTATTACTTGTATTTTAACAAAGGAAAAGCTTTAGGGTACATGGTGTTAACCTCGACTAATTGTTTAAGTAAAGCATGAAGTAATTTGTCTCCTGATGTGAGTGTATTCTTCAATATAGTGTATTTTATAAATGAACTCTGGTTGAAGCCCATGGCTTTTGGCAGGGATATCCATGGGCTTAAGGTATTGACAAGATAACTGAAATGGATTGAAAGTTTCCTACTGCTTAGTACCTTAGTATCTTGGTCATCTTTAAAGGGAAAATCTTTTAAGAGACCATTTCCATGTATCTCTTATATTGGTAATTAAATAGAGCTTCCATGCTTAGGTATCTCCATGATGTTGCCTTCTGTGGATATAAGCCTTTTCAAACATAAATGAACTAGTATGACATAATGATTTCCTGTGAATATATTACTTTAAGCTGCTTATACTTGTTTCAACTATTACTATTTTCTTATTAAGTTACTATCACCAAGACAATTAAGTTAATATCAAAGGCACTTGAGGCAATCAAAAGATGGCTCCAAGTGGACGAGGAAGAGGGAAAGGACGAGGTGTAGGTAATAGACGTGTTGGGGCTGCAACAATTAGACAACCAGAGCAACATCCAGAACTTGTCTCGTGGACCCTTAGAGATCTAGAAGTTAGCTCTGATGACTCGATGCAGCCACAGCCAGACAGAGTATCGGATGCTGGTTTAGATAATTTGCAAGTGGATGCACAACAGAATAGAAATGATGATGGTAAGTCTGAATGTACTTCATGGCTGTCACATTATTTCAGTTATATGAATGCATACTTAGAGATATTGTCTCCTTCTCACAGAGGTTGAAGTCGAATCAGTGGAAGCTCCAACAGTGCTACCCCCAAAGAAACGTGGTCGTGGACCTGCAAAATGCACAGAGTTTGATAAGCTAAGGAAGCATGGTAAGATTTCTTTGAAAATCAAGGCTGGCCAAACAGCCCCATGTTGCGAGAATGCAACCATGTTTACCACAAGGGTAACATGGATATTAAAGCACCATGCAGACATGAGTCATGCTCGTTGGACTGATGTCCCCGCTCCTAATAAAGATGAGCTCATTGACCTTGTGCGGGTAACAAATAAATAAGTCCTATGTGTCCATTTGTTAAATTTATTTTCTAATGGTTGACATTAAACCTTAATGTCCATGTTCATGTTAGGCTGACTTTGTTCTCGATTGGGATTTGGATAACCATCGAAAAACTGTTTCGAAACAACTTCGCAAGCGATTTAACACTTTTCACCATCAACTCCACAAAAAATATTTGGCTTATTCAAGTCATGAAGAGGCGTTGGCAAATGGGTGTGTCTTGCTGGACCCCTTGGTGTGGGTTAAGTTATGCGGGAGGTGGGAAAGCCACGCATTCAAGGTATTGGACACATTATTTATTGCACCAGTTTTTTTTTTTTTTTTTTTTTTATGTTCGTTATTGACTTAGTTTAAAATAATAACTGACTTCTATTTGTTCGTATGGTAGAAAGTTTCAATGCAAAATACAGAGAATAGAAAGAGGCTGACAACTAATCACACAGCTGGAAGAAAATCGTTTGTGAGAATACTAGAGGAGCAGGTATATAAATTGTATTAGCCTTCATTTGATAAGTGAAATTTTATCTGTACTTTTAACACAAAATGTGCATGAACTGTATATTTTAATTGACATACAACAGTCACCTACAAGCAACCTAGTGGACTTTTACAAGGAAGTTCGTTGGTCTAAGAAGAAGGACCAGTTTGTGTCACCCACAACAGAAGAACTTTATGTGAGCAATTTCCTTGGGGGTTGCTTTGTATTCATTTTTCTAGTCAAGTTCTTTGAAATATTTATTTCAATTTATATTTCAGTTAATTAAGTACATTGGCTTACAAGTCATGTAAAATTTGTTGGTGTAGCACAAAATGGTTGGAAAGTTGTCTGATTTGGAACCCGAAGTTCGTACAACAGAGGCAGCAGGAGGGGTTTTTACAGATGTTTTAGGACATGAGTCTGGGTATGCTAAAGGTTTAGGAGAGATGATAATACCAGAGTCTACCCAAAAACAAGACCTCAAACGTGATAAACAATATGTTGAAGTAGTAAAGGAGGCTGCATACTATAAGAATGAGGTTGCAGAATTACGGGGAGATGTGAGGGTCCTTTTGGAGAGACAACAAGAGTATGACAAGTTGATGAACATGTTAATGTCCGAAAGGCAGTCACGAGGAGATTCTCTCTCTACTGCTTAGGATATTAGGTCCTCCAAGTTCTAATAAAGCATTTTGTGTTTTTTGGGATTGATGTGCTAGCATCCTTTTGCAGGAATCAGTATTTTGCTTTTGAGGCTAGAGGTAATGGGTTCTAGTTACAATGTAGTAACCTAGCTGGGCTGGCAGTATTTTATAATTTTTGGAGGTCAACCAAACATCGTGAAGTGGAATTGATGGCTACATGGTTTGATGCAAGAGATGGGAGATGCATATTAATCATGTGAGTAGAACCATATTATCCACTCCATTCATTACATGTATAAATATATAAATTAAGTCATGCATATATATATCTGGGTGCAATTTCATATTGAGTAAATCATTTTCAAATAGTTTAGATTCTTGGGAAATGTAGAAAACTTGTGTATGATAAATTGCTTGCCATTTTGCTACACATACTAGGTGTTGGTATAAGACATAGGTAAATACTGAAATTTTCAGTTCTGAATATGCTTCTAAGTTTGATAACTGCCAGTTGTTGCCTCTCTTAATTATTTCAAATGCAATGTCAATAATTAATGCTATTTTTTTCCTCTTCTTCTAGGTGTTGTAAGGTGATGTTTGTTGAAAGTGGATGTGGTTATGCATGTGAGACTTGTCAGCATTGAGTTTGAGAAGAATGATTGTGGATGGCTTTTGTAAATTCCAAACTTGTGGTGAACAAAGGAAAGGTAACAAACTGAGGCTGTTTTTGTGTTTTCTTGCAATACTTCATGCTATCAAAGCTGTGCATATGTTTTCTTGTTTCTTGGAATGTCCCTGCATATGTAATGTTTTTAGATGAATCGAGTTTATAATGGGCTATTGTGCAGTTTTTTGTGTTTGTGCTGAAGCAGTTTTTGTATTTTTAAAAATCATTGCTTATCTTCAAATAAGCCAGATGCTTCAAGTCCCTACTAACTTCCTGTGCAATATTGTATACTTGAAAAAATGTTGCTGTGTAAAGCCTTTTGAGTGGGTAAAATCTTTAATGCTTCACCACGTTTGGCTTAGAAGACTTGACAGTAGGCAAACAAATAAATGTAGTTTCCTTTACCAATAGTATTTGACAATTTTTGTACAGCTTCTTATAAGATAATTGTAGGGAAATAGTTTTTTGTTGTATAAGATTATAACATATTTGAATGATGCTGCCCATAATTGTAGTGATCCATGTTATCTGGTTCTTCTATTTTGTTTTAGGCAACATCAAGTTATGGGTAGATGATAAGTATAACCATCCAAGAAGATTCTCTGTCTATGGGTTCACATGATTGAGAAGCAATATGGTACAATGAAAAAGTAGATGCAACACCAACTTCAGATCAAGTAAGCAGCCCAGCTGGTGATAGATTCCAAACATAAGGTTAATTATGCTAGCATATAGGGACTTATTCCAACATAGATGGAGGAATATCATGTGAGACTCAAGTAATATGTTTAGTACTTAATATGGATCTGTTACTTTATTAATGTAAATATTAGACTTGCTGATATTATATCCAGTATGCATTTAGATGTTGATCCACCACATGATATTTGACTTGAGTTCAATATATAGTTTATCAATGAAGTTGGACAACAATCATGTTCTAGTATATTTTTGTAAATGGTGTCCCTACTAGTTTCTGCCCAAATATGGCGCTTATCATTTTATCCAATCTGATCTTGACTATGAATATTCATCCAATAATGGTGAATATCTATATAGCCGAAATGTTACTTTTGTTATTATTTGAAAATAGCAAAAAACCTTTAAAGAATACATTGAGGAGATTATAATTGAGAATTTATCGTTAATTAATCTGCATTAATTTATCATAAAGTCATATTGTTGGGTAACTATATAATGTCTCTCATTTTTTCCCAACATTAATTAGTACACAACTATTTTCAACGCCATTTGGGATGTCCCAAAAATACAGTTTCAAGTAAAAAATATTGTCTTGACAAAATAAATCCGACAAAAAAATACTATCCCAAAAGAACAATTTCAACCAAAAAAATGCTTTATAAGTTTTATATGCAGTGAATGTTATCCACGTCAAAAATTGAATCCTGTACTATTTTCAACACTACTATATGGTCTTTTGTGGCGACATTGATTCAACCCAAATAAGTTTTTCCAACGATGTTACAACCGTCAAAAAAAAAAAAACACCATCGACTGATAAAACTGCTGCAAAAGAAGACACTATTTGCAGCAATTAAATGCACTTTTTGCGGCCACATATACTCGCCAGAAAAACTTTTTCCAACAACAAAGAAATCGTCGAAATTCAGTTTTGACCTTTTGCGGCGAAAATATATTGTTTTTATGACGACCAAAACTCGCCACAAAAAAGTTTAGTGAACCATTCTGTCGTCCGTCAAGCCAGCCAATTCTGTCGAATTTTTTGACTTGTTGTGGCGACATTCTGGCCGATGCAATAACTTTTATTTGTGACGATTTTACAATTTCGTTGCATAAAAGCAATTGTGACCATTCTTTGGCAACCAACGTGCGACTAGCAAAAATCCACGCAAAAGAATTTTTGCAACGAAAATTGCCACTTTTTGTGACGATTCTTAGTGCTGGAAAAAGTGGTTTTCCTTGTAGTGACATCACGTTTTAGTTTGAAGATATGAGGGTTGGGACTTTGAGAAAACCAAGCTTCAAGATCAAGCCATACCTCTCGATGGTTGTTGAAGTAGATAATATTGGAAATAAGGGACTTATCAATGGTGTAGAGAAGCCAGAACAAAACCATGTCATTGCAACGTTCCCAAAGGGAGAGCTCATGAGGATCGATAGGTTCGGAAAGAGTGTTGTCGACGAAATCAAGTTTGTGCTTGGCGTTGAGAGCCATTTTTATGGTTCACTTCCATATGAGATAGTTGTCTCCAGTGAGTGGTGTGGAGACGAGAAGGGCACTTGGATGGTCTGATGAGTGAAGAAGGTATGGAGAATGCTCAAGATGATTGGAAGAGGTTGCAGATATGGTGGACAGTAGAGAATAAAATGAATGAGAGGATTGGATGGCTCTGGTACCATGTTAAGAAACCAGAGACATGGCATTAGACATAAAGACTCTATTATTTCTTTATTGTTTACATGTAAATTTATAATATAAAGCAAGGAGCAAAATTCCATGAATGGTGGGTTTAAGAAGGAAAGTATAAACAATAATATTAATCAAGAAACTATACAGCTATACATGAGATGTAGCCTATACAGGAAGCAGGTATATGTGCGAGATTTGTGTAACACTTTATTTTACATTAGTAAAGATATTGGATATGCATGTCTGAAATTAAACTCAAAGATTTTTTTTTAATAAGTATACATATCTATTTAAATTAGATAAGATAACAATACTTTAGTATGGCTAATACAAAGTTGAGTATAAGTTAAAACAACGCTATAAAATGAAAAAAGAGCAAAAAAACTGAAAAATGAGTAAATAAAATAAAATTACTAAATAAAATCTCATGTTGAGAAAGGGGAAGAATTCTCTTAAAAGAGGCCCTCTGCAGCAACTCGCAAGCTAGTTAGGCTGAAAAGAGACAAAATTGTAAAAGAACTTAGCAACCCACCAACCAAAGAAAAAAGGGTAAAAATGTAATTTTTCCATCAAATAAAATCTACTATTCATAGGGCTATAGACGCTTTTATAAGCATGGAGCAACGTGCTACTCATGTTTGTCTAGTTGGAAGAAATTCTTTTTGAACATTAGTAATGTCCATAAAATATAAAAATAATATGATTTTTTACTTCAAAACCGATTAGTGAATAGTTTAATGCATCGAAGCAAAAAAAAACTAGACAATGGTTGTGAAAGCTAAAGATAGCTTAAATAGCCATTACATTTAAGATTAATTCAATTTTCACTAAAAAGAATAACATATACCTGCTTAGAAGGAAGGACATCAATATTATATCTAGAGCCGTAATATAATATTATTGGTGAAGATATATAATATATATATATATATATATATAGAACTTTAGGATTGCCATCCTTTTAAGCAATATATATGTGCTTAAAATGTTTTTGCAACATCTGACCCATTTACACCAAAAGACAAATAAACCCTAATCTCTTAAACGATCATAAGGGTAAAAATGACATAACACACAAAGTATGAACTACTCACACGGATGAACAAAAACATAGATGACCCATTGCCTCGTTTGTTTTCACAGATGAGTTGAGATAAAAACTGAAAGTTGAATAAAATATTATTAGAATATATTTTTTAATATTATTTTTGTTTTTGAGATTTGAAAAAGTTGACTTGTTTATTTTATTTTGTATAAAAATTTAGAAAAATTATAATGATTAAATGAGATTAAATGAGATGAGATGAGAATGATTATAAAAACAAACGAGACACTGACACAAACCGGCAAAACAAAAAAAGTCGAGAAAAAACCAGATTTTTCAAAATGGATAAAAACGTAATAAGAGCAAGCAAGATAGGGGCATAAATGGAAAAAAAAGTATCAAACACTAATTACTATTTATTCCAACATAGCCACTTTTAAGATATAAGGGAAATTAAAGGACAATGCTACGGTGCATATCAAATTGCACACCAGTGCAAATAATTTTTTTTTTTTGAGTGTTTTTTAAACATCTTTAATCATTAAGAAAAAATAAAAATATATAAATTTATTGATAGTTACTTTCTTAATTATTAAGTAAAAATAGAAAAAAATAAAAAACTAAAATATATGAGTAAGCATATTTGATAGATATATTTGAGAGTTATAGCGCTAACATTTTCCTATAATAAAATAGATGAGTTGGAGGAAGTTTTCTTCAACAAATCTATAAATATAATAAGTGTCCATTAATCATGCGACAAACATATATATATATATATATATATATATATATATTAAAAAGAACATGTTCAAAAATTGATATTTGTCTATTCATTTAAAAAATATGTACAGTATTTATCATGTAGTACTTAATGGATATATACGTGTCACTTTCTTTAAATGGATTGAGAAAACTTCGTCCAAAACTTTATCCAATGAAAAATCAGGCTACAACTCTCTACTTATCCATGCACACAGCAAAAAATCAGGCTACAAATTCATGGCCGAAGCGCAGCTTTCTTACCAAAGTGGCCGGGCATATATCATGCTCACAAAAGCGACATCTACATAAAAATAATAATTTTTTAATAATAATTTGTTTTTAAATAATACACCATATATACACACTCTATAATTACCTATAGTATTACTCTATCTTATTTTCGGGCAAGTAAATCCCATGATATCAAAACAAACGGGCTGACTTTTGCTTGCCATGAAACCTTACACTAGTATATAAGTAAGAGTAATGTTATATATATACAGTCGTAGAGTATTGTGCAAGTTTTGTATAATCGTTTTGAAAAATAATAGGATTTATTATTAAAAATTAATTTTTTTTTTTATGTAGATTCCGTATTTATTCTTAAAATAATTATACGACATTTGTATATTCATAACTGCAAGTATCATTTATCTGATAAAGGCTAGGAGTAGAATTGTTAAAAATCCATGGAGAAATACGCAAAGGTTTCCGAGGATATTTGAAGTTCTCCCCAATAACGAAAGGCTTACACATGAAGACTTGATCAATTGAAAGACAAACACACGTACAACTCCTACCCTGATTACGAGTAACAGCTGAAAGAGATAACACGTACATTAATAGTCTTTAAAACAAACAAGCGAGAAGATGTAAAAGTAAAACAAGCACACTAGAAGACTTATACCATGATGATCGAACAGCTAAACAACTAACTAACTTATGATCTGCTAATCAAGCACACCGCGTACAACTTGAGCATGATCTAGCTTCCCATACGGACACCTTTCTAGCTGGTCATGGAAGACATGCACTGCATGCCCGTAACAGACGGATCTAGTAGGAGAAATTAAGCCCATTATTTAGGATGATAATAAGCGTACATGGTGTAGTAGGTCTGCAAAATGGTTAACACTAACAGCACAAGGGCTGCCAATAACGAAATGAATGACCATGGCGTATCAAAGTACCTATGCTTGAACTCCGCCAATTGCTTTTTCCACCTTTTTTTATAACGAGCTTCCACCTTTATGAAAAAGTCGTATAAATAAAACCGATTGGTTTCAACGTCCATCTCCTTCCCCAACTTGTTGATGAATTGCACGACCTCGGTGTTCTTCCCAACATAACTGTCAATGATGTTGTGTTCGTAAAGGTACTCGGCGTCCTTGGCTGTGTTTACTAAGCAGTCCAAGAAATAGGCGTAAACTGTGATGTGCTTAGAGCTTTTGTTGTCCAACTACTCGAATGCCCGACAGTTCACCACGAAAGAGTGCATGAAGTAGTCGACGGTTATTTTGGGCATCTCAATCACTCCGTTGTCCTCGTTGAATTTCACAGCCAAGAAGTTGTCGGCCGCCTCACGCAGTTTGATCTTAATCCCCGCTTTGAGGAGCTTCGTGATGCAGTATATCACCGGTACTGGTTTTTTCTCCTCTGGTGGCTGATCTAGATCGGGGGTGATAAAACTTCCCCGAACTAAGTCCAGCAAATGCAAGCTGTCATTGAGATTATTGCTCATCTTTTCGAGATCGTCTTCGGATCTGCGCATTACCTTGTTAAAGAATCTCAAAGCAAGCAAGGACAAAGGATAGTCCTCATCAGGCATTTTCCAAGTTTCAAATAACTTTTTCAGAACAACAAAGGGGATCTGATTCTCAAGCAGAAGAAGATCCCCGTAGAACTGTGGTATTGCCCATGCCACGGAGGCGAGAGGGTGATCAGACTCGATCTTTTTCGATTTTCCAAGTACTCGAAACAATTCTAATATAAAACAACCATCAAGAACCAGCATTTTGAGGAATTCGGGATCGTTGATCTTCTCGGACATGAGCTCGATCTTTTGAACTTCTGGAAGTATGATTTCCATCAATTCTTCCATGCGTTTTTTGGGGTGGGGCTGTAGAATATTGCTACAGAACTCCTGCTTGTGATTTTGTATCACTTGGAGGCGTTTGTGTTTCGCGTCGTTCTTGCAGTTGTAGTGCCCGATGGAGACGACGCGGGGCTCGAACCATTTTTCGCCGCTGATCTCGACGAGTGCCTTGGGAACACTGTAGATGCAGCAATTCTGTGTGGAAGTATCGAAGGCCCCTTTTTCCAAGTCATCAGAAGACGACTCCCCATCCTCACTAGTCGAGGATTTTTTAATTTTTTTCCCTTTTTTTGCCATCTTGCCATCTTGCCGTTTATTATAACGATCGCCCACCTTTCTGAAAATGTCATATAAATAAAACTGGTCGGTTTCAACATGCATCTCGTTCCCCAACTTGTTGATGAATTGCACGTCCACACTGTCAATGATGTTGTGTTCGTAAAGGTACTCGGCGTCCTTGGCTGTGTTTACTAAGCAGTCCAAGAAATAGGCGTAAACTGTGATGTGCTTGGAGCTTTTGTTGTCCAACTGTTCGAATGCCCGACAGTTCACCAACAAAGAGTGCATGAAGTAGTCGAGGGTTATTTTGGGCATCTCAATCACTCCGTTGTCCTCGTCGAATTTCACAGCCAAGAAGTTGTCGGCCGCCTCACGCAGTTTGATCTTAATGCCTGCTTTGAGGAGCTTCGTGATGCAGTATATCGCCGGTACTGTTTCTGTTTTCTTCACAGTCGCCGGTGGCTTATCTAGATCGCGGGTGATAAAACTTAACCGAACCAAGTTCAGCAAATGCAAGCTGTCATTGATCACGACTTTCTCGCTCATCTCTTCGAGATCTTCTTCGGATCTGCGCATTACCTTGTTAAAGAATCTCAAAGCAAGCAAGGACAAAGGATAGTCCTCATCAGGCATTTTGGAAGTTTCAAATAACTTTTTCAGAACAACAAAGGGGATCTGATTCTCAAGCAGAAGAAGATCTCCGTAGAAATATGGTATTGCCCATGCCACGGAGGCGAGAGGGTGATCAGACTCGATCTTTTTCGGTTCCGATTTTCCAAGTATTCGAAACAATTCTAATATAAAACAACCATCAAGAACCAGCATTTTGAGGAATTCGGGATTCTTGATCTTCTCGGACATGAACTCGATCTTTTCAACTTCTGGGCTTATGATTTTCATCAATTCTTCCATGCGTTTTTTGGGGTGGGGCTGTAGAATGCTACGACAGACCTTCTGCTTGTGATTTTGATTCACTGGGATGTGTTTATGTTTCGCGTCGTTCTTGCAGTTGTAGTGCCCGATGGAGACGACGCGGGGCTCGAACCATTTCGTGCCGCTGACCTCGACGAGTGCCTTGGGAACACTGTAGATGCAGCCATTCTGTGTGGAAGTATCGGAGGTCCCGTTTTCCAAGTCATCAAAAGACGACTCCCCATCCTCACTCGTCGAGGATTTTTTAGTTTTTTTCCCTTTTCCGCGTTTTGTTTTTGAATCAGCCATCTTGCCTGCCTCCTGGTTTAGTTTCTGGGTGTGAAGTTGGCGATAGAAGGTGAATGAACGTATTTGATGGAAGTTTTACACAGGATTTTAGGAGAACAACATGTCAAGGTCGGCTACATATATGACATAACGATGAGAATTCTGGATCACAATAATTTATTAGGAATTGGCAGATTATATGAGAATTTAGGGTGCCAATAATTTATTATATATGTTGGAACATTTTCAGGATAATGGACAAGAAGCTAACATGGATAATAAGAAAATGTTTTTTTTTTATTTATCTTTGATTTAATAGATAAATTTTAAAATTTGTATCTTAAATTCGAATGCACGAGAACGTCATTATTCATTCTATTTTTATGTGTGTTGAGGGTCTGCGGAGTTATTAATAGGACCGTTATTAGATGAGAAATTATTAATATGTTACAAACCGACAGTAGTATTTTTTATGGCTCTGATTTTAGTAGGAGTCACTCCATAATTATTGTCTATCGATCATATTTTCACATGGGCTTGAGAGGAACATGTCAAAGTAGGGGAGGGAGGATTTAGGAGCATCTGTAGGGTCCCGCAAATTGATTCGATGATCAGAAATTGACTTCATTTATAGCACTACAACACAATTGCTTTTTAGTGACGGTTGGGAAATTGTGACGGTCCATAGACCGTCACTAAAATGCATTTTCTGTGACAGTTTCTGAAAACCGTCACTAAAGATAGAATGAGATTTTTTTACGTTCCAACATATGAGAAATATACGTTCGAACGTCACATATATGTTCGAACGTTATGTCTGTTTACGTTTGAATGTAAAATGTTTTGGCGCAACCGTTCGCACGTTATTAATTAACGTTCGAACGTAAAAAGTTTCTGCCAATGTTCGAACGTTAAGTAATAACGTTCGAACATTCATTGTAAATTTAAATTAAATGACTTTAATTTTAAAATAATGTGGTTTTTATTGTGCATAATTTGTGAACAAGTCTAAAAAATTGAATTGTATATATTTATATATACACAATTTGTAATATATAAATATATATTTATGTTTATATATATTTGAAATGCAGTGATTTAGTATTAAAGTTGAAAAATATAACATCAAAGAAGATTAAAAATTGAAATTAACAAACGATAGAAATATTCAATAATATTTTTCATTACAAATATCAATATTGTGCCCGAAGCCGACTAAATGTGGTTTTATGAGCCACGGGATCGACATTTGTTGCAACAATAAGGTGCAACATGCGGAAGAAATGCAGTAGATGGTTCTGGTTGAAGGCGTTCTTCCGCTCGATCTGCATGCTGTCCCTCCCGGTGAGAATGTAGAAATCCTTGTCTCGGTCATCATCCCGAGCCTCGACGCCAGTATTCTCAGCCTCTGACTGGCCTGCATCTCTGGCTGATGCTGACTCAAATGCCTAGCCAGTAGATGATGTAAAAGTGCCTACATCCTCACGGGGTGTTGAGTGTGCAAATGTCTCAACTCCTCGACGAATCCCAAGGTGCTCGCCGATGACATCTGGTGATACCTCAATGGAAATACCGCGTACAGTCACAGTGTGAGAGGATGCATCATGAGGCATGTCACACATCCCCATATAAAATTCTTGAACCATTGAGGGGTACACCTTCCCCCTCAATGTGCAAATATTTCCCCAGCCTCTACTGAGGAAAACATCTCTCAGGTTCGTCTGCTGCCAACAGAGTTCGTTGAACTCATTAATCAGGACCTCTCGCTCTACCATAACAGTACGAGCTCCGATACGGGCAGTGTCCGACGTGGCTCCTTCCCTCCCTCGTTTCCTAGTATGCAGTGGAAGAGCCATATCCTGAAAATAGAAAAGGAAAAAAAATTATTTACATTAATACATTTTTTTGTATTAATTTGAAGCTGCTCTGCATTAACGTTCGAACATTTTGTCTTTCACGTTCGAACGGTAAAGATAAACGTTCGAACGTTAGTTTATACGTTCGCACGATCAATAATGTAAATAAATTGATGTTCGAATGTAAAACATATACGTTCGAATGTAAAACATATACGTTCGAATGTAAAACATAGACGTTTGAACATGAACAGTAAATAAATATTGGCTGAAGTACGTTCGGACGTTTATGTTTTACGTTCAAACGTATTTGTTTTACGTGTGAACGTAAATACGAACATCCGAACGTCGAAGCATGAATAACTTATAATGTAATATATATATTATATTATAAGTTAGTATATAAGTTATAATTTAATAAGTAACAATTTAATATATATCCTTAAGATTTATATATATAGTATAGTTTATATATTATATACACTTATGTTCTCATTTAAAGTATTATGCTATCATACTATACAATGTAGTATATAGTTATAGATATATACAATGTAATATATATTATATTATAAGTTAGTGTATAAGTTAGAATTTAATAAGTAACAATTTAATATATATCCTTAAGATTTATATATATAGTATAGTTTATATATTATATACACTTTTTTTTTTTTTTGAGTAAACAGGTGTCAACCTTCATTAAGAGAGGACTTACAAAGTTGATTTGAAAAACAAATCAATTACAAACGTTACTAACTCCCCAGTACACTTTCGTGACTGACATGGTCTAGTCCAGACAGTAAATCTCTAAAGACCTAAATCTTCAGAGAGAATACCTTCTCTGTCCAGGACAGAGATTACAAAGCCCCATACCCTGACTAAGCAGGGTAGGGTATCCCAAACCCCAACAACTCCGTCAACGCGGAGGGGGGACTAATATATTATATACACTTATGTTCTCATTTAAAGTATTTTATGCTATCATACTATACAATGTAGTATATAGTTATAGATATATACAATGTAATATATATATTATATTATGAGTTAGTATATAAGTTAGAATTTAATAAGTAACAATTTAATATATATCCTTAAGATTTATATATATAGTATAGTTTATATATTATATACACTTATGTTCTCATTTAAAGTATTATGCTATCATACTATACAATGTAGTATATAGTTATAGATATATACAATGTAATATATATATATATATTATATTATAAGTTAGTATATAAGTTAGAATTTAATAAATAACAATTTAATATATATCATTAAGATTTATATATATATATGGTATAGTTTATATATTATATACATGATTTATGTTCTCATTTAATAAGTATAGTAGGAATAGTACGTTCGAACCTTTCAAGTTAACGTTCGAACGTTAAACCAAGAGCGGGAAATTTCCCGCTCGATTAAGGTATCTACGTGATTATTCAGACGTTCGGATGTTTATACTATACGTTCGAACGTTAATTAATGAAAATCACTAGAAAATTATGTACATCCGAACGCCAAATCTGTTAACGTCCGAACGTTAGTTAAATTAGTGCGGGAAATTTCCCGCTCAAATATGGCAACACTTTGATGAAATGTACGTTCAGACGTCTTAGTTAGACGTTCGAACGTTCATCTGAAAATCTTAGAACGTTCGAACGGAAAATTGTGCTACATTCGAACATAGGGAAGGAAAGTGCGGGAACTTTCCCGCTACATTTTATGTTACATTAGAAGAAGGTTACGTTCGAACGTGTATTTTAAACGTCAAACGTTCTGGGCGGGAAAATTTTAGAATATAACGTTCGGACGTACAACTTAAACGTTCGAACGTATGAACTTATATATTAGAACATAATCAGTACGCGCACGGGAGAAATAGATCATTTCTTCTTCTCCCGTGCGCGCAACAGAGAGTGAGAGGGTTAAAAATTCCTTATGGCCCGAGGCTCTGCAGGAGAGAGAGAGAGAGAGAGAGGATTAGAGTGAGAGAGAGTTGAGTTAGAGAGTGAGAGAGAGTTGGGTCTTGGTAAGAAAAAATTTTAATTTATTGTCCTTTTATGATATTTATATTGTGTTTTTGTTATAGAATATTTCTAATAAATTAGTATTGTATTTTTTTGAAGGATTGGTTGTTTTGGGAAGTTGGAAGATTTCGATTTGTAAGAGGCTAGAACAATGTGAGTGCTAGGTATATTTCTAAACTTTATCAATATGTTGTTGCATGTGATTTTATGCTTACTCTTGAAATAATGTGATTATTATTTGTATAGTTTGTAAATAGTTTGTGAATTATTGTAAAGTTTGTTGTGATATGGAATATGTTAATACATGTGGCATATTATTTTGTGAATATGTTAATACATGCTCGTGACATATTATTTTGTGAATATATTGTGTGTTATTGTGAATAATGTGATTATTGTTTGTATAGTTTGTAAATAGTTTGTGAATTATTGTAAAGTTTGTTGTGATATGGAATATGTTAATACATGTGGCATATTATTTTGTGAATATGTTAATACATGTGACATATTATTTTGTGAATATATTGTGTGTTATTGTGAATAATGTGATTATTGTTTGTATAGTTTGTAAATAGTTTGTGAATTATTGTAAAGTTTGTTGTGATATGGAATATGTTAATACATGTGGCATATTATTTTGTGAATATGTTAATACATGTGACAATATATTATGTGAATATATTGTGTTATTGTCAATATATTGTGATATGAACTTGAGCAATTTAAATTATTATTTGTGAATGACGTTTGAATATGTTTACATTGTTACAAATATATTGTCCTTAAGCTTTGTTAATACATGTTTTGTGAATATATACAATGTTATTGTGAATATATTGTGATTATTATTTGTATAGTTTGTAAATAGTTTGTGAGTTATTGGGAATATCTTGAAATATAAATTTGAAATATTGTGATAATAATATTTCAAATTAAGTAATAACAAATAAAAGTAACTCTTTAAGAATTATAATAATTAAAATTATATTATAACTTTTGAAATTTAAGTATGATAATTAAAATAAGAAACTTTAAGAATAGTAATAATTAAATATTGATAATATAATTTTAAATTAAGTAATAACAAATAAAAGTAACTCTTTAAGAATTACAAATATATTATCCTTAAGCTTTGTTAATGCATGTTTTGTGAATAATAATTAAAATTATAATAATTAAAATTATATAATAACTTTTAAAATTATATATATCAATTATAATCTCTAAATTTTAGTCTAATTGCTTGACTGTCTTAACTAAAATGTGATAATATAATTTGAAATTAAGTAATAACAAATAAAAGTAACTATTTACGAATTATAATAATTAAAATTATAGTATAACTTTTGAAATTAAGTATATCAATTAAAATTATACTTTAAGAATGATGATCTTGTACACAACGAGGGAATATTATCTTGAAGAAATGTTGGAATTTTAATTTAATTGCTTGACTGTCATAGTCTCTCCGGCCTTGAGAGTTGTCAAGGCCGGACAGTTTGTGACGGTTAAGTAATTAGACTAAAATTTAAACATTTCTTCAAGATAATTCTCCCTCGTTGTGTACTACATTGCACGAAACTTAGGGTCACATAATTATCTTCCATCTCTATTTAATTTAACAATATAACACTACTTGAAGGTGACATTGTTAATGTAAACAACATGGAGACATTGTTAGTATGATTTTTTGCTAGATGCGTGTGACATTGCATAAATACCCTTAGACCCATTTGGGAATCAGTGTACATTTATGTGTCCACTGATTCCTGAATTGTCCAGTGTGGACAGTTTGAGATTATATTATCTGTATTGTACATTTTTGTTACTCGCTACTTTCCACGTTTAATATGAAGTTTCGGTGTCTTCTTCTAATGTTCTTCGGGTATACTGTTCATAGGGTTACAATCCCGATATTTGAACATGTATACTTGGAGAACTATGGGGAGGTGCTGTCGAAATTTCTACTAACGTGGAAATTAGTAGAGTGACGAGATTTGTGCAATATGGAGAATATAATCTCGAATGGGATAGGACCAACTACCTTAAAAAAGAAGCAATGAGAATTGGAGCATGACATGCATGTCTATGTTGCTAATATTGTCGCTTTGTTAGAAACATGATGATCCTGAAAATTTTTTTCTCATTCATGTCTATGTTGCTGCTCACACTAATGAGCATAGTGAGTGGATGAATCCTGTCGCTGCAGATAATTATGTAAGTAGTGTTAATTTTGTTCAATAAATTATTTATATAACATTTTAATAGTTTATTTCTTATTTCTATTTCTTTTAATACGTTACTAAATTATTTACGATCATTACCTTTTAAATTGCAGAGAAAAATGATGGAGATGCAGTCGGCTTATGAGGAATCATCTCCTAGTGACATAAGCATATTCACGCAAGTGCTCGGGCTGCAGTCTAGTATGGCAAGAGGTTTGGGACGATCTATCAAGCATAAATGTTCATCCTCCTCAACCTCATCGGCTTCACAAATTAATAATCTTACGGCAGATTTAGAAGCTGCACGGCGTGAGAATGAGTATATGAGGTCAAGACAGCAAGAGTTAGAGTCTCTCTTAGAACGACAGTCTCATTTAGAGACGCGTTTGCAGGACCAACAGAGAGACCAAGAGGAAAGAATACGCAGTGAAGTGCAAGAGCAAGTGCAACGAGAGATGATGGTGCAACTGGAGCGTGTTATGTCGTTGCAACAGAATCCCCGTGGGCGAGGGAAAAAGAAGAAATAAATTTTATCAATATTTCTGACTAGTTTTAATATCTAATTTTGTGATTTTATAAGACATTGTTATTATTAATTTTCTGATCTGTATGTTCGAATGTAAATAAAAATCGTTCGAACGTTGGTTCACAGAACAAACGTTCGAACGTAAATACAATTTGATCGTTCGAACGTATTCACGCTAAAATGAACAAACCGTTCGAACGGTAAAACGATTAACGTTCGAACAAGGAACTTGCATTCGAACGCTCATTCGTTTACATTCGAAATAACGTTCGAACATTATACCCGCTACGTTTGAACATTTACGTTTACGTTCGAACAAATATTCGAACGTTTATTGTAGTTAACGTTCGGACGCATTAACATTCGAACGTAAATATATTGCGTTCGAATGATTTTCAACGAACGTAAAATTCTCTCATTCGAACGCCAATCGGTCGGGTGAACGTCCGAATGTAAATATGATACGTTCGAACGATATTCAGCAAACGTCAAATTATTTCATTCGAACGCCAATCGGTCGGGTATAACGTCCGAATGTTTTATTTTACGTTCGAACGTTATTTTCTGTGACAGTTTATAACCGTCACAAAAACATGAACGTTCGAACGTTGTACCGAACGGAACACTTCCAACCGTCACTAAAAATATTTTTTGTGACGGTTGAACAGTAAAGCGTCACCAAATGTTTTATGTGACGCACTTTAGGTGACGGTTGTGGTGACGGTTTCGAACCGTCACCAAATATGTTTAGTGACGGTTTGTCCTTTTTTGGTGACAGTTTTCTCTGTCACAAAAGGCACATTCTGTTGTAGTGTAGGCGGATGCCTAACAAAGAGATAACATGACAATATCTTTTATGGCTTTGATTTCATCTCTTATCAAGTGTCCATGATCGATCCCCCCCTGATATTTTCACGTGGGTTTAAAGGGACATTCTTGTACCTATTATCCCTGCTTCGTGGAGCTTCGTGATGCAGTATATTGTGTTATTCCTAAAAACAATCGCACATGAATCTAATCCAATCCATGCATGTCAAATATAGCGAAAGGGGATGAACAAAAGAAATCTAAAGGTAAGAATGTAGTTTTATATAAAAGACAAAATAATTTAATTAAGGCATAGATAATAAGAAAAATATGATACTAAAAAAAAAAAAAAAGCAGCACTAATCATTTAAATGAAAACCTTGGTGATTTTGCCTGTCAAACAAAAAATATTTTAGAACCTTATGGATAAAAATGTAGCACATCAAACATAAGCTTCAAGGAAAAAGAGGTAATTTTACCCATCAAACACATTAGAACCTCAAGGTTAAAAACAAAAATGCTAGCTGCAGTCACTTCGTGCAGTCGTTGTGCAAATGGGGCTAATGTGGCATAAAAACCAAAACGCACCATATGTATAAAAACAACGAGAACGCACCATTTCGGATGGGATGAGATCTGTCCTACCTCCTTCGCTCCTTCGATTTCTCCCTCGACCTCCAAATCCCTCCCTCTCTCTATTCGTATTATCTCTCCTCTGTGTGTTCTCCCTCAAAGACTCCCTCCCTCTCTTCCTTTCTCTCCCTCGAAGACAACCTCCCTTCGAATATGTGTGTTCTCCCTCGAAGACTCCCTCCCTCTCTGCCTTTCTCTCCCTACAAGACGACTTCCCTTCTAAATCCCTCCTTCTCTATGCTCTCCCTCGAAATCCCTCCCTCTCCGTGTTCTCCCTCGAAATCCCTCCCTTCCATTTCCCTCCCTCTTTGCCTTTCCCTTCATCTCAAAACTCTAACCCTAACCCTAGCCCTAACCAGAAAGCCCATTTCCCTTCATCCAAAAACCCTAACCCTAACCCTAATCCTAACCCAGCCCCTTTCCCTTCATCCGAAAACCCTAACCCTAACCCCTTCATCCCGAAATCCTAATCCTAGAAGACGGTGATCAAGGAAGCAACCAATCAGTCGCACCAGTTCTGTCCTAGAAGACGGTAAAAAATCGATTGTTTGGTGCCATTGGTCGATTATTTTTTCGATTATTTTTTACAACTTTGTCTGATGATGTAGAGTAGAGGTGTATTTGTGAAAAAAAAAGGATTGTTTGGTGCCGTTGGTTGATTATTTTTTTACAACTTTGCCTTATGATGTAAAGTAGACCTGTATTTGTGAAAAAAAAAATGGATTGTTTGGTGCCGTTGGTTGGTTGATTATTTTGTTACAAGTTTGCCGTATGATGTAGAGTAAACCTGTATTTGTGAAAAAAAAATGGATTGTTTGGTCCTTTTGGTTGGTTGATCATTTTGTTACAAGTTTGCCGTATGTAGAGTTGTATTTGTGGGAAAAAAATGGCAGTTGTATATGTCACATGCTAGGGTTATTTCTCTTGAAGAATTGAGTTTGGATTGTAACATTGACAACCATAACCTGACTCATTTAACTAAACAGGTCAAACCCTTTAATTTTGTATTGGGTTCGTGTCAAATTCACAAGTCATGTCAACAATTGCAAGCTCTAGAAGTGAAGCAAGCATTACATTATTGCACTCACTTCTTGGATGTGCCTTATCTGATATGTTACAAGTTTGTCTTAACGTATATAGTTTTTTCTTTCCTTTTCATTTATTCATGATAAGACTTATGGATAAATCAAATTGATTTGTCGCAACATCCAAAAAATATTTTGTTTCTATTTTAATTTTTGGTTCTTCTAAGTTTTTTTGAGAGCCAATCAGTATTAAAATGATTACAGATGAATCTATGTCAATATGTTTATGATTATAGATGTATTATGCATTATTTTCTTGCAAAGTTGTTGTTGTTTTATTTTTCAACTCTTTTGCTTTGGAGCTTTACTTTTCAATTTTGTAAAAAGTGCAGCTGACTTGTATTATGCATTATTTTATTTGGTTTACCCCTCTCAGTTTCAACTGCCACGATGCTTAAAAACAGTGTACCCCTCTCAGTTTTGCTATTGTCAAATGAATAATTTTATACTTTTCATATGTGTGCCTTTCCACTGTGATTCTGGTTCATGTTAGAATGTTGTCATCATCATTGTCTACTTCATCATTTGTCAAACGTACTTTGGGTCAACCATTGTGCTTTTGTGGGGTTGAAGCTATATTGAAATACTCAAATACGAAAAGAAATCCTGGATGCCCCTTCTTTGGGTGTCCAAAGTACAACACAGTGAGTAAATACATAACTTGTAATGTAACATGTTTAATATTTTGATTGGTGCCGTTCATCTAACATTTTTTATGTGTGTGCAAAATATGAGGGATTACCAAACTGCAAGTACTTCAACTGGGCTATTACTTGTAATCAATACATAGAGCTGGATGTAGAAGAAAGACAAAATGGACTGTTTAGAAAGGAGAAAGAGCTCGAGAAGAGACTCAGCGATATCTAAAAGATGGAGATTGAGCTCCATAAGAGAGCGGCTGAGATCGAGAAGAGAGAGTTGGTGCTTCTTGAGAGAGAAGCTGTCCTAAGGCATTTACACACGCTATCTCGAGTTTATTGGGATTTTGTACTTCTCCTTTGTTGTTACTTAGTGAAATGGTAGTGATTTATGTTATATCTTAGTCTGAATTTGTAGTTGTAAATGTTATAAGTCATTTTTGTGTTAGATTTGTATAATTAAGTGTTATAAGTTATGTAGAGAACTGATTTGTACTTTAGTCCGAATGGGTAGTGGTTTATCTAAACAAAATAGACAGCATATGACTATGTGTAAAATGTATGTGGAACCAACTTTTGTAGTTGATCTTTAATTGTTGCACAGGTTATTTGTTTGACTTGACTACCAATGTAGCTTCATGTAAATTTTCGGAACCAGGAAAAGTAGATTCATGTAAATTTGTGTTCACAGATGACCCACATTGTAATCTGTTAAGATGAGCGGCTGAATGTGAACAAAGTTGAGGAAAGAATTGTAATGCACTGGAATTCCGCTGAAAGCATTGTGATACTGAGTCTCACAAGACAAGAATATAACAAGTCGGATAGAAAAACAAATACAAAATCTAACAAGTTGTCAATACATCTGAACCACGAATGTTATCCTCCAAACACAAGTTTGAATGTCCAAGTAAAAATCAGCCAATCAGTATTTTGCGCAACTTTTTCCTGTGGGAATATTGGTTTCCGTTTGCATCACAACTTCATAGAACATTAATTTTGTCAAGTAGTCCTGCAGCACCCAACCTCCCTCCACTTCTCTATGTACTTCACAAAATCTTCATCTACATGATCCCCACTTCAATTTTGTGAAAAAAAAAATGGACAACATAGAACTTCAAACGTTATCAAAACTTTCCATTTTTTTGAACTTCATCCTTGCTGTAGCAGAATTTAGAGTACCAGAGTATAATACAAAATCTGGATGTTTGTTCAGTGCTCAATACAAAATCTTTCTTCTTCCAAACTCTTATGGAAATACTTCTTATAAATACCTATCACCACCAAGATTTCTTCTTCCCACAAAAATAATTACAAAACCTATAACCACCAAACTTTCTTCTTACAAAAATAATTATAAAACCTTAAAACTTGCCAAGCTTACTTCCCACAAATATTAATTACAAAAACTATAACCACTAAGCTTTCTTCTTACAAAAATAATTACAATGCATAATCACTTGTGAAGCTCGTAAAAATGGGGGTCTTCATCCTTTTTGCACCGGTTGTGATCCTTCACAACCCAAGGCTGTCCAGTTGTGCGCCATCCAATCCAAAAAAATCTGCTTGGATTAATATGCAAATATTAATCCATATAAATATTACAATTAGGTTGGATAAAAGTTTAGAAATGTTACACTTTCTTGATTACCAATCAATGTTTCTCGGTGCTGGGATCCACTACTATCAAAAGCTTCATTGTCTAAAACAGTATTTGTGATATCTACTTCTGATGGCCCAAATAAATTCATGCGCGTGCCCATGGCTGGTGTATCTCTGTCTGGTGTAATTCTTTCATCTCACTAAGACATCATATAATAAAGTAACAAGTATAAATGCTTCCAATGTTAAAACAACTCCCGATGTTAAAACATGCACATCTTTCTTCTAAGTTTACATTATAAATCTAACACACATGAACATGTTTATTTTTAATTCTCAGTCTGTTAAAACATGCACCTGTTTGAGTTTCCTTCTGACTTGTGCTTTCTTCTTTTTGGCTTTAACCTTCCGCAACTCTTCTCCATTCTGGATGCTCTCCTCAGAGATGGGGGTTTTCCTGTCCCTTTGACAATAAGTGGACTCTTAACTTGTTGTGAACTACCAACATTTGTTGTGTCTATTGTTATAAAACTAGCATTTGAACCTGTTATGGGTAAAGAACTGTTAAATAGGCTATCATATAATTATGGAAATTAAGTAGTTATTAAAGAAGTAAACCATTTTTTTTTATAAGTAAAGAAGTAAACCATTTTAATAGACTTTAAAATGCGTCCAGTATGAACCTCTTTGGGTCAAAGATAAGTTGCGTGTTTGCTCGCGATAACATTCAGTCATATCATGATCCTCTTCTTTGCATTTTCAAAATGCTCATTAGAATCCGCTGCATAAGTTATCATCCCATAACACATATTCAGCAGAATTGAATATCTATTACCATTTGGCCTCTGATTCCCTGCGTCATAGCTACTGCGTATTAATGTGTATCTCATCTTGATGTCTTTTCTCCATCGGTCTAGAATGTACAGTTCTGGTAATGATTTCATACCATTAGATTTACAGACGGCCAAAATATGCCTACACAATATCCCCCTCATCTGAAATAACCCACATGAACACTTAGCATTGCAGTCTTCCTCATTAAAGTCAACTGAATATGTAACCAATTTACTGAACTCCTCAATACGAACTTCATCTTCTACCAAATAACTCTTCATTACACCATCCAATGTAAGCAGATATGGATCCAAATCGAGCACACCTATTACTTGCTGCTGAACTTCCCTAAATTTAGCGTTAGTGTACAACTCTTGGAATTTCTTTTCAATTGGAGATCTAGACACGCAGGGAATGATTTGGCTAAATGACTAGAATTCCGCATGATTTTCATTCTCAATTTTCTCCCTCAGTGCACTGTCAAACTGGTCGACAAACTCCTTCAAGTTTGTCTTTGCATGTACATAACCATCAAAAAAAGCATTCATACTCTCGCTGCGCTGGGTTATACTTATTCCAGCCCAAAAGTGCTCTCTTAGAAATACCGGTACCCAATTCTCATGCTCCGCATATAAACTTTTCAACCACACATTCTCATGTAAGTCGTATGTGTTAATAAACCCGGCCCAACATTTCTCAAACTCCTCAATTGTTTATGTGTCATACACACATTTCATCATTTGAGTTTTTAGCCCACTTTTATAGGCAGCATATGACCCAAGATTCTCAGGGACTTTCTTCAGTATATGCCACAAGTATAATCTATGTCTAGTTTCAGGAAAGACAATAGCAATTGCATTTTTCATTGCTCTGTCTTGATCAGTAATAATAGCCTTTGGGGCTATACCGTCCATACACTGCAACCACGTTTGGAATAGCCATGTAAAGGTCTATGTGTCCTCACTGGAAATCAACCCAGCTCCCAAAAGAATCGACTGCCCATGGTGGTTTATACCAACAAATTGTGCAAAGGGCATCCCATATCTATTCGTCAGGTATGTGGTGTCAAATGTTACCACATCACGAAAATACTGGTAGGCTGCCCGACTACATGGATCTGCCCAAAAAATATTTTTTAACCTCCCCTCATCGTCTAAATCCATCAGCACAAAAAATCCATTATTCTTATACTGCATCCTCATAAAATAATTTCGAAGTGCTCCAGCACCACCTGCACCAAGTCGTATATGTCGCGCTTTGTCAATATAATTGCGATAGTCCTTTTCCAAAAATGGGAGGTTCTCGAAGCCATCTGCGCCAACGACAAGAGATCCATAACTCTTATTTAGCCGGATGCCAGCTATTTCGTTTGTGTCTAGGACTCTTTTAACGGTTTCACTCACTTCTCTGTTACATCGAAAGAAGCGGGATTTTTGTGGGCTGAGGCCGTGACTGTGTATTATGGACTGTTGTCAACCGCATCTTTCCCTCAACTCGTAAGGCATTAATATGTGCCTTACAGTCCATCTTTCCCGTCGAACGTGGGTTGGCGACATTGGAACTCCTATTTCGTGCCTTCCCTCTCCAAGGGTGACATATCTGACACTTTGATCCTTTGACCTCTCACTCCTTTGTGTCATCACCCCAAACCCGTATTTTTTAGCATATTGCTTATAATAGCTCAATAAATCTTCAAACGAATTGAACTCCATCTCCGACTTTGGCTCCTCAATGTTATCATCACCATCCGACGATGGCACTACCTGTGGTGTATCGGTAATGCCATCGTTACTTTCCCTTTCATCTGGTCTATCCAACTGAATTTCTTCATCAACTCTAGCAGATGTACATGATGCCTTAGTTTCCAGACAATCAGGTCTATCTTCTTGACCAACTCTTGCGCTCGTTATGGAGCTTGTAGAGATAAATGGCCTTGGAGATCCCATCCCATATTGAAATGGGTAACCAACGTGTTGCTTGAAACACAAAAATAAAAACATTTAAATTGTTTAAAAAATAATTAACTAATAAGTAAAAGGGAAAAACGATTTGAAAAACCACCAGAAGGTTGCTTGGATTTTTGTTACCATCTCGATATGGCATGAAAGCTAGTGACCATGCAGGCATTGGTCCAAAGTAACCATGCATGTAATTTGGATAGTTTAGTAGATCAGCTTCAAAGATGTCCTAACAATAAAATAATAGTAATAATAATTAGGATGCTAAACATTGAGTTGCAATAATTTTTTTAATTATGAAATAACATACTGAGTTTTGGAGATTTGAGCTAGATGGTGTTAGCGGAGATGGGTGTTCTTCTCCTTTTCCCATGCCCTGTACAAGTTGTTCAATATCCAAGGTCAGTCTACATGATAAGTTTTCAGGCAAATTAATTCAATCGACCAAGAGTGAAGACTAATATTATACATACTTCTTCCAAGAAAAAAAAACTTATCAAAATTTGATTAGCATCACATCAGATTTACAACCATGCCAAACATGTACCAAACCCATCAATAGCGATGACTAAATCAAATTTCTAGCATATATTTAACAACAACTAAACCACAATAATTAAACCACAATATTTAACAAGAAAATTATTATTTTCAGCAAAAAAATTTCTAGCATTGTATTTTCAGCCAAGAAATATTTCTACATATCTAACTCTATGCAATGCAAAAATCTTGTTAACAATAACTAAATCACAACATGTTGTGGAAGAAAAAAAAAAAAAAAACTAAATCACGATTGTTTGACCAGAAAATTAGTATTTTTAGCCAAGAAATTTCTAGCAATGTATTTTCAGCCATGAAATTTCTACATATCTAACTCTATGCAATACTTTAGTTCTTGTTAACAATAACTAAACCAGTGGAAGGGGAAAAAAAACTAAATCACGATTGTTCATCAGTGACCAAAGTTGCAAATTGAAGCACAAATAAGCGTACGTATTGGTGGCGAAGGGATGACCCACGAAGCTGACCCACGAGAAGCTGACCCACGAAACTGACCCACGAAGCTGACCCGAAATGTTGGCCCACGAAGCTGACCCGAGGTGCTGGCCCGCGAAGCCGACCCAAACCAAGCCCACCAAGCTAACCCAAAGACCCTCAGGCTTGACCCACACCAACACCTTGCGCTGACCCACCCAACAAAGATGCCCACCCCAATCTTCTGGGTTCCACGCGACGCAATGAAGAAGCCCGTGGGAGTTGGTTGGACCGACGAGGCTCTCGCGCACCTTCAAATGGGATTTTGGACTCTTCTCACATGTAGAGTTGAAGCAGCTCGAAGCGGGAATGGTTTTCAATTTCAATCTGCCACTTTTCTTTCTGTATTCGTTTTTGTTTCATTTTTTTTTAAATATCAGCTGATGCGGCGTCATGTCAGCCCACTGCACAACGTCTACGCGAGATGACTGTGTATAGAACTATTGGGTTGAAAAAAGGTAATTTTCTCATCGAACACAAACCTCAAGGACAAGAAAGTAATTTTCCATCAAACTCAAACTACTACTCATAGTATACAAATTGTGAAAGAGAAAACGGAGAGAAAATTGCGGCAAACAAATTGTGCAAGACAAAAAAGCAATGCATGGCTAGTAGGGACAAACACGTAATTAACAAACCTAAAACAAATTTCACTGTTCACATGCCCAAAGACTTTTTTATAATAGTAGAAGATATGAAAATTATTACGATGGAACATTATTAGATGAAAAATTGACTTTATTTTCAGGATAATGGATGCATGGATATATAATAATAAAATTATTATTATTATTATTATTATTTTCTTTGATTTCAATATGCATGCGTGCGTCCATTATCCATTCAATCACATTACAATCATTTTAAAAATGAGTATATTTACTATTAAAAAGTTAATTTACTTTTCTTTTTAATTAAACACGTAATGGTTACACATTTTATGATTATAAACATAATTTCTGATCATCTATAGATGATAATTCTATTTTCACATGAACTTGAGGGAAACATGTCACATTGTCAAGGTAGGGGACGATTAATTAGGAGCATCATTATTCAAATTTAAGGTCCCGTAAATTTATTAGGGGGAACATCATTAGATGAGAAGTTGACTTCATTTACAGGATATTTAACAAAGAGATATATAACACGATGTACACAAACCTGGACATTGATACCATTGTACATAGCATTGTAGAGAACACTATGACAAGACAGGTGAGAAATTGGTGGCATATATAAATATAAATATATATATATATATGTGTGTGTGTGTATTTATAGGAAAATTTAGGATAATCAACATGCAACAAGTTAACATGGTGTTGAGCTAGCGGAACATGTCAAGTAATTAGGGTCCCGCGGAGTTATTACGAGGAACTTGTCAGTTCATAGTTGTTCCTGATTTCAAGGACAATATTTTTATGGCTCTGATTTTAGTATGAGTCAGTTCATAGTTGTTCCTGTTTTCACATGGGCTTGAGTGGAACATGTCAAGGTAGAGGAGGATTGAGGCGCATCTGCATTCAAATTTAGGGTCCCGCAAAATTATTATGGGGATATTATTGGATGATCAGAAATTGACATCATTTTTAGGATACCTAACAAAGAGTTAACATGATGTGCATATAACTAGGAAAATATCTTTTATGGCTTTGATTTGATCTCTCAACTGTCTATCATCCCAAACAAGGATTATTTTCTTGCAATGTTCGGAATTTTTGAGCACTGCGTCAGTCGGATTGCATTTGCTTTGTAATTTTGAACAATGATTACTTTCTTACGATCCTTGGAATTCAAGAGCAATGTATCAGTTGGACATGCCCTGCAAGATCACCCAGCAAGGATTAGATTGATCTTACATTGCTCAATATTACCAACCAGTGTGTCTGTCAGATTGGCCTTGTTCGGTGATCCCAAAAAATAATTATTTTCTTGCGATACTTAGAATTACTGAGCAACTTGTTGATCGGAATGACCTTGCTCATGAGTTATCCTAAGCAAGGTTTATTTTCTTGCAATGCTCGGAATGACCAAGCAATGTGTCCGTCAAACTAGGCTTGCTTGTTAATCCCAAGCAAGGTTTATTTTCTTTCAATGCTCGGGATTTTTGAGCAATGTATTGATCGAGCTGCCCTAGCTTGGTGATCCGGAGTAAGGACTAAACTTTTGCGCAATGTGTTGGTTAGACTATGCAAGGCAAGTATGTCCAGGTGGAAGTGTTACTGCATTTTTTATAAAGGAAAATATAATTTTTACAATGCATATCAATTAAAACTAATCATTATGACTGAGAATCATAGAGAAAAATTTATAACTATTAATATGATAATGAATAAAATAATGTGAAAGTGTTTTAGAGTTGTTAATTATAAAAAATAATTATCAAATCGGTAGTAGCAAATCTGACAAAGCAAAGATAGATATGTGAATTAAAAAATTGTTTCTTAACAAAGTTAAATCAATAGGCATATAAACAACCAATGTAAAGTTTAGTATTTGTTAGCTATGAGCACATGTGTTTCACACATGATTAGACTATCAAGAAGATAGTTATCTTGTTTTACGGAGATGAAATTTGTTTTATTCATAAAATTGATTTTCCAACTCATGTATAATTTTCTTTTACTGCAAGGTTCATGTCTAGGTCTACATTGTTTGTATATATCATGAAAATGATCTTAAAAGTTGAATGTTTTCGACTAAACTAATAAGAAGAAACAAGAATAGAATGTTATTTGATATTATTTAGTATGCTAATCCTTATAATTGGACCAAATGGATTTATGAGCATCTTTTTTCAAATTTAGGGGGAACAACATTATTGGATGATCAGAAATTGACCTCATATTTAGGATACCTAACAAAGTGTTAACATGATCATGTACATATCATGATAAGGATAATATTTTTTATGGCTTTGATTTCCTCTCTAGAACGTTCTAGTACCTATAAGGTTCATCTTATATTTTCTCGGCACATTCTGCCATGTGCTTACCTTATGATTACTGTATGAGATATTAAGGTTTGTTACAAAAATAAATCTATTTATCATTCTCACACAATACTACAAACCACACACCACACTTCTTTTAATTTAACTTTTTCCTTTTTTTTTTTTATAATAAGTACGTGGTATTATGGTATTTTTTATTAAAGAGTTAGAGCCACATGTCCACGAGGGACCTCTCCCCAATTTTATTAATTACCCTCAATTGTGGCGGAGGAAAATCGTGGTATCATCATAGATTCCAAGAAAATATAACCAAGACACAAATCTCAGAGACAAAATAAAGTCCAAACAAAGACCAAATTCTAAGACCAAAAATGATAAACTACGAGATACAGACGACACTGTACCACATCGTGAATCCAAGATTTAAATTCTTCCATTGTTGCTCTTGGGCTAGGCCTCCCACCCCTCTGTTCAGAATCTTCCCTTATAATATTAAAATCACCTGCAATAATACATGGCTCATTGCCTAGAACATGGCTATTTAATTGTGCCCATAAATCTCTTCTATCAATCATAGTGCATTTGGCATAGACAAATCCACAAAGTAATATGCTAATCCCATCATCAACACGTAGTAAAATGAATTGCTCATTTCGTAAAACCAACACGTGGTATTATCGTATATGGATGATAAACAAAACAACTCAATTATTTTAATAAAAATGAAATAAAAACTAAATAAATAAACTTTAAAATATGTAAAATGTGTGGCGTGGGACGATGAGTAGATTATCAGATTATGGAGACAGATTATCAAATGAGAAATGGACAAGAAGTTAATGTATACGGACCATTAATAAGGGCATTTTTTTCATAAGCAAATTTTTATCGAACTAAACTAGAGATACAATGCTCGTTCATACGTCGGGGCTGACTCATTGCATCGTTTGTTGTCCAGTGGTTTGATAGTGGTGGATACATTTGTGTAGGGAGGGGTTATTTGGGTGGTTGGAGCTAGGGTTTGGTAGGGCTTCTTGGTGATGGCAGGAGGTGAGTTTTGATCTCACTGTGGCTGTTGATGGCTGGTGAGTGGTGGTTGGGTTTGGCCGTGCATGGTGGGGAGAGGGGAGTGTGCGTGTGGATTTGAGAGGGGAAATGGGATGGGTGCACGGTGGTGGATGTGGGGTGACATCGCGGCGGCTCGTGGCTCACGAGGCTAGTGGCGTTGCGGCGGCGCCAGGAAGAGAAGGGCTGAGCCCTGGGTGAGGAAACAGAGAAGAGAGAGAGAGGAGGGCCTCGGGCTAGGCATGGAGGAGTAGGGGGCTCTGGCAGAGAGATGGAAGCCTCGACGAGGCACGGTGGATGTCACAGCACTGCAGCCGGTGACGATGGCAAGGAAACCCGAGAGAGAGAGAGGTGCTTGGGGCTAATTCAGGGAGGAAGTGGGAGAGGGATCGACGTGGGGACTAGGGGAGGAGGAAGGGAAGGTCGTCGATGAGGTAGTGCTATCAATTTGCGACAGTGAAAAGGGGTTGGCCGTGGTGGGGGCGTGCGAGAGAAGGGAGATCGGGGAGAGAGTAGGGGACGACATTGAGGGAGGAGAGAGAGGGAAGAGGGGAAAATGGGAGAAAAAGTTAGGGTTTTTGGGATTTAATCCCAACCCTTCATTTAGGGGTCTCCAAATTGATCTAATGTTGAAAATTAAACACAGATAATAAACTAACAACATAATAGGAAAATAAAATAGAAATGTAATGATACTAATTAAAATCCAACTTAATTTCTAAATATATAATATTTCATCGTAAAATAAAATGATGAAGTTTGCTAAATATTTTTAAGAGAAATAACATCATCTAAATAAGTAGAGTTTTTAACATAAAATGAAACAATGAATATTAAATAATACTCTTAACGAACTAAAATCATTTAAATTATAATATGTTTTGCTAAAACTATATTATTTTCGGAGCTGCACAATATAAAAAAGCTTGGATAATAAGATTCGGTTTGGTCCAATAATACCAAAAATATCTAATTTAAAATAATTCTAGACATCAAATCAACATGTATGGATAATAAGAAAATGTTTTTTTTCTTTAATTATTAAATAAATTTTAAAATTTAAATCTTAAATTTTAATTTTGCTTGAGAGAATACATTATTCATTCTATTTTACATGTGTTGAAGGTCTTGCAGAGTTATTACTAGGAACGTTATTAGATGAGAAACTGAATTGAAGGACTTAGAAATTATTTAAAATGTACCAACCTGTTAGAAAAACTAGATCAGAATGTACAGCAGAATCTATATTACCTCATAGCAAATATCTCAGATCTAGCATGGTTGTTCCACTGATTCTCCAACATCTTTGTTGGTCCACGATCTTCACATCGATGGTGGAGTGTGCTACGTAGTAATACTAGAGCAACACTCACACATTCTACAGCCTAGATGCCGTGACTAGAGAGAGCTTGTTTTTCCAAGTATATCATTCAAAAAAAAGGGAGAGACTATGTAAATAACCTCTCTAGTGTAACCCTCTAGTTGGCCATTAAGGGTCAGCCATCAAGTCTCATGAAGTGTCTAAAAAGCCACTTCATAACCCCCAAGAGAAGATGAAGGGATGCCCACTATGGGTACCCCTTTCTTACATCTCTCACTCACTCATAGTAGGCAAGACCCCAGGTCTGCATCCCTCAATATGTTCTCAATCTTGTTCATACTAGCAAGTAGGTCGTGCGACTATCGAGCACAGCTGTAAAAGAAAAATGGGAGCATTATATCAAATCTATCCAAGAGAAGACTAGCATAGCAACATCCCTAAAAGTGTCTCGTTATGCCCCGACTCATTTGGTCACATTAGATTAAGCATCCCTAATCCCTTTCGAGTCCAAATGATTCAGAGCAATACTCAATCTCCATAAAACATGATGTACTCACAGCTATATTGCAACTCCCAATAAGTAACATAACTTGCCGGCAATGAGTACACACCATTATCGATGTGTTACCAAATAGTCTTCCCTTCACGCTCATATCATTTAGTTTCAGTCCAATCATTTTCCTAGCAATGTCTCTTTAGACCGCATCATTCATATCCATAGATAACATGCCGAAGTAGCAGACACTATAACAACAACCTCATGACATAGTCAAAAATCTCCTAAGGGCATAAATAAATTAAGGTCATCAATTATAACCTACAGGTCTCACATGGTGAGGAAGCAGGGAACCATTCACTCACCTCTACTATTGGCCCAAAAGCACATGCAGTATGAAATACATGTTACGGTGGAGTTCTCTTTACAAAGAAATAGCATATATCTAATCTCAATTCACCGTATAGATTTTAGTCTAGTCGCTATCTAAATGCCTAACCCGAATCCCTCCATTTGCTCGCTATCCAAAGCGCCAAAGAGGATCTCGCATCTTGCTAAACCACAGGCTACATGGATTGTGGCTAACCATGCATGGTACTTAGACCTCCTCTTAGCTCCCACTAAGGCGACATATCTTTTGTGTCTTACAACTTATCCCTCATTGGACAAGTACCAAGTGACACATTGTCTCATATTTGCTCGTTACCTCTTTGTAACGAAAAAAACGATTGCTCGTGTGAGTGAGTCAATCTAAATCTGTCGATATACATTTTCACCATAACTCCCAAATTTATGGTGACTATGTGTGCTTACCAAAAAAATACTTATAGCCACACCACATGATCATAGAACACATTAGTGTCTTGTGCATGACGAGCAAAACCATGACGGAGAGAAATTACATGGTCAACTAAAAATAATCAAATCCTAACTCTCAAGTGAAGTTTTAGGACCATTTATTTCCGTGCACATTTTCATGTGTAGTAACTTTCTAAAACATGCGTCTACAAAGAGATTTTACTTTTATACATAAAAGTCATTTGCACAACCACGAAATCAGCGACGACTTATCGCGAATCTCATTTAAGGTCAAATTCACAATATAAACCTTAGATTCTAATGAGCATGTCCTACTGCGACTTTTAAGAATCTACAAGGTGATCACAAATGTCATTCAACAAACTTAATTTGCGATTTCAAGGTTTTACATAAATTTCTTATACTCAACAAAAGCATGTGAGATAACCATAATTTGTTTTTCATTAAGGGTAAAGCGATTAATATTTTTGTCCCCCACAGACAATTATAATAGTCTAGTCATTACTTTTAACAACAATCGCACCACAAACTCACTTAATCAAATAAGTCACATTTACCCTCTAGCAAAATCTTAACCTCTAACTCCCATGAGCAAACCATAATGGAAACATCAAATAGTATAGACAAAACTAGATTTTTTGGTATTGTCCATCTCATTAATTGTCTATGGATTTTGAACAAGTGCTCATAGATATTGTTTTTCTTGTAAATAGTCTCACAAGACATGAAGCATGAGCTACTTTTTACAAACCCATGTTCATCACCTCTTAGTATGGAAAACCTCTTATTAGGCGATAATTAATTATCTAAGACAATCAGTTTGCAATATCTCTTAGGATGACACTTTTCTAAGATTGTCAACAGCGTTCAAAGAAACCCATTTTATTCAATAGGTCGTTTAATAAAAAACAACAACTAGGTACATTGGGTATCTTTGAATAGATGGTTTGTTTAGGCCGTATGTAAATAGCACCAGCAACATTCATTCGCTTTCTGTATCGAAATAGTACTAGCAACAATCATGTGCTCAAAGTACTTCATGCCTAAACATCACAAAAGCTAACCATCTAATTCTCCTATAAGAATCAGCTATTTAACACCTTCAAGAAAAGTTTTCAATAAATATGTGATCCATAGCTATCTAAATGCAACTCAATTAGTGACAAGAGATGGATCTACACTTTTATCAACTCCACTTTTCCTTTGTCAATTAGATCAACAACTCCAAGTTGAATCATATAAGTGAAGCAAATCTAAGATTCTATGTTGGGATTCTTACTATGTGAATTCAATACCTTTAGCGGAGGCCTATTACAAATATTCTCCTCTAGTCTCTAACGACGAGAGAATATTGATATAAAGCTATCACGCAATTTATGAGGATCCTTATATTCAATGAATTTTTGGAGTCACTATCACTAGTGGTGCACCATCACTCAAAGGTATACTTACACTAGTTGTCGAATTACTCCCACTATTTTCGGCGATCTTTTATAAAAAAAAAAAAAGAAAAATTGAAAAAAATAAGGTTTAGGTAATGTGGAATGAAACATGATGAAAAATTTCTTTCCAAAAATAAGTGTTACAAGAATCCACAATTCTCCACTCTTGCCGAAAATACAAGTAATTTTCTTAACTCAACCAAAAAATGATCAAGCTTAAATCCTCTCGATTTTTCATCTTACTTGTCAGACATGCTAGCAAGTAGAGAGGATATGTGCTTATATATGAGTTAATCTAAGTTGCTTCAAAATTATAATGCTCAACCTCAAATATAAGAGAAATTTAATCTTTAACTTTTGTTATTACCCACAAGATTCTCAAAGGCAAAATAGTGGTTTAGCTCTTATTTGACAATTGATCCCATCAACTTCTATAAAAATTGTAGTGCATGCGTCCCATGCGCACGCGCACTTCCAATTTTACTCTAGACCTTTTAATGGTTTCACAATAATGATATTCTAAGACTATCTGACACTCATAATAATCTTTATTCGTTTCCAACTACTGCTCATGGAGGAGATTAATGCGACAATTAAGTCGTATAAAAAACCTCTAGGCTTTCTTCATGGTTATCTCAAAGTTACTAAACTATGTGCATCTAATTGCACACACATCTAAGAAATTTACCGCATTAATCTAAGTCAGAACAAAAATAATTAATACATGTCACAAGATCAAAAATTCGTTAAGCTTCATAACAATCTCTTAAGCCTCAATGCCTAATTATTAATTTCTAACTTAATTTTTGCGCAAATTTATATTGTATAGGAGATTAATTCCAAATTAATATCAACTATACTCCCACTAGGATAAGCAATCTACCGAGTTAGTCAAATGAAAAAAAAAACTTCTTCTCTGATCGAAGAAATTCATTTGGGCTAATCATAAGCATGGACTAATCAAACTCGGATTACTTAATCATCTATTTTATCACATCTTAAAACTTAGACTAATTCTTAAAAAATAGCCTAACAATACAAGCGATAAAATGAGCTCACAATTACATGTAATTACATTACATGTAAGAAAAATAATCACATCACATTTCATCCAAATAATTATTATTCACCAAAAAATAATAATCTAGGCAATTTATAACATAAAATAAAATGCCTAATAAATGCAATAAAATATGATATCATAATATCATGGTATGTATGTATTTAATAATAATAATAATCATGCAAACAATATTTCATGTACCATAATAATATGCTAATTTAAATAAATCAGCAAATACATTAACAATAAGCTCTAACTCAATGGTTGAGCATATATGATATAGCTCTTCTGTGTGAGCTCTTGGGTTCAAAACACTGCAAAGCCTTTATTTTTAAAAAAAAATTATGCCACTAGACAGCCAGGAGGCCGTACCCTATTGGGTGCCCAACTACTGCTTAGGTCTCTGCCTACTGGGCTCATGGCCCAATTCGCTAGCACCATTTAAAAGGATGTGATATGGGTAGGAGTTTTTTTTATTTAGAAAAAAAATGTTTACAAAACAATCTACTTAAATCAGTATAAGCCCAAACAAATTTTAAAACAAGCCCAAGTCAATAATTTTTCCAGCCCATAATCAGATATATATCAAAGCCTAAATATTATTTAAACCAAGCCCAGGCCATCAAGCCCGTATACTTTTAACACAAATAAACCATAATGGTTCATCTTCTTCCTCTAGCCAACAGTTACAGTTGTTGTTCAATGTAATGGAAGAAAAAATAATGCAGCACATGTAACCGCCGCCAGTTGCTGCGTGGCTGGCATTAATGGTGACGCTGCAACTCCTTGCAGAGGCACCGTGCCATGGCAGCGCCGCCCCCTCGCTGCACTGTGTGCAGCGCTGGACTACCTCACTCCCCTTGTGCATGGATCTGCGTGGAGCAAAGCTCGCCGCCCAAGTGAGCGGCTTTGTGCACAGCAGGACCAGCCTTGTTGCTGCTTCCCATTGCGGTGCAGCCCCTTTTGGTACGCAGTGCACCATCGTGCCACTTTGCTTGGTATGAAGCATCAGCACGTGGTGCCGCAATACCTCGGGTGCACGTCCCTACCCTCTGGCTTGAGCAGCATTGTGGTGCTCAAACACCTCAAGAAGTGCTTGATGTTGTCTTGTGGATGCAACACAAAGGTGCACCCATCACCTATGATGGTAGCAACACTGAGCTAGTTCATATAGAACATGTGTGGCAGCACCCAAACGGTGCACTCTGGTGTCTTTTGCGGCACTCAGCACCGGGGTGCACAGTATCCTCCAGTGTAGGTTGCTACCTCATATGGCCACAGTCGCAACGATTCTTTGGTTGCGTTAACAATGATCGGCATCCATCAACCAGCGAACATAAACCACCTCTCACAGTTATCGAGAGAAAATAAAAATTTTCTCATCGGGCAGCAAAAAATTTAGTGAATGAAATCACAGCATGCACATCAAACACAAATCGAGAACAACCAATTCTGGCTCTGATACCAATGTCAGACAAACTAGATCATAATGCACACCGGGAAGCGATATTATCTCATAGGAAATATCTCGGATCTAGCACGGTTGTTCCACAGATTCTCCAGAGTCATTCTTCATCCACGATCTTCACATCGATGGTGGAGTGTGTGCTACGTGGTAATACCAGAGCAATACTCACACGTTCTTCAGCTTAGATGCAATGACTAGAGATAACCATTTGAGAGAGATAGCTAGTTTTTTCAAGTATATCATCCAAAAAGAGGGGGAGAGACATAGTCTCTCCAGTGTAACCGCCTGGCTTGCCATTAAGGGCCAGCCATCAAGCCTCATGAAGTGGCTCTTTAGCCACTTCATAACCCCTAAAAGAATGTGAAGGAATGCCCATTATGAGTGCTCCTTTCTTACACAACCTAATGACAATATTTTTTATGTCTCCAATTTTAGTACGAGTCAGTCCATAATTGTTTCTCATATTTTCACGTGACTTGAGGGGAATATGTCAAGGTAGGGGAGCATCTTTATTCAAATTAACTTTAGGGTCCCGCAAATTTATTTGATGATGAGAAATTGACATCATTTTTAGGTGGATACCTAACAAAGACATAACATGATGTACACATAACAAAGACAATATCGTTTGATTAGGCAGCTCAGGTAAGATGAGATAAAATGAGATATTTTATTAAAAATTGAATAAACTATTGTTATAATATTACTTTTATTTTGTGACTTAAAAAATTAAATTGTTTATTATATTTTGTGTGAAAATTTAGAAAAATTGTAATAATTATATGAGATGATATGAGATGAGATAGTCTGATTTTGTATAACCAAACTAGCCCATATGGCTTTGATTTCATCTCTGATCAACTGTACCTGCTATTTTCACATGGGTTTAAAGGGACGTTCTTGTACCTATTTTTATCCAACGTCTAGCCTTTTTTATTTTTATGAATCTATTATCCAACTAGTCGTGCATAAAAAATTTTATAATTTTTTAAAATTCTGTTTACAATATTATTGCAAAGTTTAATAAATTTCCTTGCATTCTTCGATTAGTAATTTTAAGAAATTTGATACTAAGAAATGAATTTCAAACTTTTAAAATTCCTAATTGTCTGTTAATAGATGTTAGTTAAATTAATTTTAATTTCTAACTAAAGGTTGCGCTCCTAGCTGTTTTTTATAATTATTTGCAAATCGGCCGTGTCCTATAAGACAAAAATCAACTGGATCTTCTCACTTATATTATCTATTGTTTTAGCGAAAATGTTGAATGTTATCCGACAAAGAAATAGACTAGCATATATGATACCTCTAATCAAAACGAGGAGCGAGCTAGGGGCCATGGCTATGTTCTGTAGAAGATGGCATAACCAAGCAATAATTCAATCGGATTGGGATTGATCTTACTTGGTGATCTCGAATAAGGATTATTTCCTTGCAATGCTTGAAATTTTCGAGTAGTGTGTTTGTTGAGCTGGATTTGCTTGGTAATCTTGAGCAGTGATTAAATTCTTGCACCACTCGGTGTTACCGACCAGTGTGTCTGTTAGCCTAGACTTGTTCATTAATCCCTATAAATGATCATTTTCTTGATATGTTTGGAATTATCGAGCAATGTATTGGTCAAATTGGTCTTACTCGGTAATCCTAAGCAGTGGTTATTTCATTGTGATACTCAGAAATTTTTTAGCAATGTGTTGGTCAGGTTGCCCTTGTTTGGTGCTCTCAGGCAATGGCTAAATTTGTATGCAATGTGTTGGTTGGACTATGCAAGGAACGTACGTTCAAGAGAAAGTGATGCTGCATTTTTTATATGGGAAAATATAATCTTCAAAATGCATGTCAATTAGAACTAATCATTAAGACTGAGAATCATCGAGGAAAAATAATAACTCTTAATATGATATTGAACTAAACAATGTGAAAATATTTTAGAGTTTTATTAATTATAAAAAATAATTATTAAATAGGTAGTAGCAAATGTAGCAAACCTAGTATATATATATATATATATATATATATATATTGTGTGTGTGTGAATCAAAACATGATTTCTTAACTAGTTAAGTCAAGAGACATATATACAATCATTGTAAAGTTTAGTGTTTGTTAGCTACTTAGTTGCGGGCGCGTATATGTTCCACATATGATTCGACTATCAAAAAGATAGTTAACTTGTGCTTTGGAGATGAAATTTATTTTGTTCATAAAATTGATCTTCCTAACTCCCGTATAGTTTTCTTTTACTGCAAAGGCTCATACCTAGGTCTACATTGTTTGTATATATGAAGATGATCTTAAAAGTTGAATGCATTGAACTAAACTAATGACAATGTAAAATAGAAAGGAACAAAAATAGAACATTATTTGGCATCCTTAAGTATGCTAGCCCTTATGATTTTTTTGGAGCAAACCCTTATGATTGGACCAAGTTTTTGCGGATGTTAATGGACATGAAAATTATTAGATCATCTTATTTTAAATAACTCATGCCATATTATGTTATTCCTAAAAACAATTGCACATGAATCTATTCCAAGCATGTCATGGTACAAGGGGATGACCAAAAGAAATCTCAAGGTAAAAATGTAGTTTTATATAAGAGACAAAATAATTTATTTAAGGCAATAGATAATAAGAAAAATATAATATTTATATATATATAAAGGCAGCACTAATCATTTAAATGAAAACCTTGATAATTTTGCCTGCCAAACAAAAAATATTTTAGAATCTTATGGATAAAATGGTAGCACATCAAACATAAACTTCAAGGAACCTCAAGGACAAAAAGATAATTTTTTTATCAAACACAAACCTCAAGGACAAGAAAGTAATTTTTCATCAAACTCAAACTACTATTCATACTTTTAGAATACAAATTGTGAAAGAGAAGGGAGAGAAAATGGTAGCAAACTGCAAACAAATTGTGCATGACCAAAAAGCAATGCACGACTAGCAGGGACAAACACGTAATTAACTAACCTAAAACAAATTTCACTATTCACATGCCCAAAGACATTATTTCCAGAATAATGGACAAGAACTTAACATGAATGGATAATAAGAAAATGTTCTTTTGTGTCTTTGATTTCAATATCCAATCCGAATCTTGTTTTGAGAGGGTGAGAGCTTTGGCTCCTTCCCCCTCAATTTCCTATGTCCATATTTTTAGTCTATTTGTTTTTATTTGTGTTTTTTTTTTTTTAGATATGATATAGGTGAGCACTCTCCAGTGTTTTTCAGATCTAACTTTTGTTCATCTTCTTCATTTCAGATTTATTTATTCATCTTCTTCACTTCCGAAAAATACTTTTTTCTTGTTTCTTTTTTCCCCTTTGACTAGAGTGAGGTTGAGCCGCCAAGACGGTCTTTACTGGGGTAGGTGCTAGTCGAGAGGGGTGGGGGATGCTACGGCTATGGTTGCGCGGCTGGTGCTCGTGCGTATGAGCCGCTTGCGCCGTGGAGGTTGGTGTCCGTACGAGAGCTGGGTACTCCTGCCGCTTGGACTCGTGATGTCGCTGCTTGCGGTGGGCATGCCGTCTAGGCTCAAGCCGGTGCTTGTGGTGGGCGGCGGTAGCAACGAAGGGGACGAGTTAGGGTGAGAACAATAGAGGGGGGAGGTGGCAATGCAGAAACCGTAGGAAGAAGAAGAAGAAGAAGAAAGAAAAAAAAAAAGTGAAAAAGAAAAAATAATAATAAAAGAAAGTGGAAGGGAGAGGTGGTGGGTTTGAATGAGATGAAACCCTAAGTCTCACTTGTAGTTTTTTTATTATGTTTTGTTTTTTTTATGTAGCTATTTGTTGTTTTTGTTTTTAGTTATTAATAAAAAAAAATAAGTTATTGGACTTGATGTTCAGTAGAGTTCCGTACTCGTCCTCCTTGAGAAAACGGAGGGGGCCAGTGTTTCTCTTCTTTTGAAGATGGGTCGTTTAATTTTGTTTTTACATAATGCTTTCTCTATTAGGAGAAAGTTTTATAAAAGTTAAAACAATGTCCGTTATAAAGGAATTTGTGTGCGGGGGTGCTCCAGAGCAGATACGTAATTTGACTTGTATTTCTAGTTTTTCCTGTATTAATAAGTCATAACTGTAATTTCGATTCATTGAGTGAAATGAAGTCTGTTATAAAAATTATAATAAAAAAAAAAAAACAAAGAGTAGATTTATTATTAAAATTTTATTTTTTATAATTTAGATATCATATTTATTATTTTCTAATTAAATATTAAACATTTACATATTTTAGGATTGTAAATATTATTTTTTATCTATAATTGTTTCTATTTTCACATGGGCTGAGGGAAACATGTCACATTGTCAAGGTAGGGGAGGATTTAGGAGCATCTTATTCAAAATTAGGGGCCCACAAATTTATTAGGGGGAACTTCATTAGGTGAGAAGTTGACTTCATTTTTAGGATACTTTACAAAGAGATAACATGATGTATATATGACATGGACAATATTATTTTAGAGGGATGCTACTTATTATCTTATATTATATATTTTATATATTTTAACATTATTTTTTCTTTTTTTCTTTTTTTTATTTTTTTATTCTTATTAAATTAATTGGGTTGTTTTACTTTTCATCTATACATCACATATTTTTTATAGAAAAATTAGAAAAAAAATTAAAATAAATAATGTGTAGAGATGATAAATATGTATATAAATATATATCTTGGATTTGATTTCCTGTCTACTGTCTATGGTCCCTGCTATTTTCACATGGGTTTAAAGGGACGTGTTCTTGTACCTATTATCCAACTAGTCTTTTCTTTTTCTTTCTTTTTACTAAATCTATTATCCAACTAGTCGTGCATAAAAAAAATTGATAATCTTTTTATTCTGTTTACATGAATATTATTGCAAAGTTTAATAAATTTACTCGCATTCTTCGATTAATAATTTTAATAAATTTGATATTGAAAATGAACGCTAAATAATAAAAATATTAGGAAGTATTTCAAACATTTAATGTTCCTAGTTTTCTATTAATAGGTGTTAATTAAATTAATCTTTCTAATGTTTGCTCTCGTAGCTGTTTTTTATAATTATTTGCACATCCGTGTCCTATAAGACAACCTTAATGGATCTTACTAATGACCAAAAAATAGGTGCAAGTATGAAAATATTATTGAAAAATTAAAAGAAATATGGAGAACTAAGTGCTAAGTAAGATTTTTTAAAATTCTTGGGGTGTCAATTGTCTTTATATTGAGGACATCTTAACAAAAAATATGTATTAAAGAAGGGTTTGCAAAAATTTTAGTGCGTCATGCCCTAAACGTAGTTTCGCCCGGCCTGCTTTAGGGTGTTGAATGGTGCACTATAAAGAAATATTCTCCTGTAGGGTTTGAATTTGAAAAGAAAAAATTGATTTTTTTTTATAAAAAATAATATTTACAATTTTAGGGTGTGCAACTGTCTTTTGAAAAAACTGGATAAATTTGAGACTCACATGAAAAAATAATTTTATTTAATGGTAGACCCTAATTTTTTTCAAATAGTGTGCGTGAGCTCACTCAGCGTAGGATTGTATCTAGCATTACTATTTCTTATATATATAAAATTGTTTTCATTATGTTTTGTTTATTAAAAATATATTAATGTAACTATTTTAAAAAATTAAGCTTGTCCCTGTCAAAACAATGTTTGCTCCTAAAGATAAACTGCAGTTCATTTTTTTCTATTAATAACGGCCCGTTGCACATTTAAATGGTAGAAAGATGTAGCAAGTAAGATGGAGATGATATTGAATTATTATTGGTTGCGTGTATTAGAATTCTTACTTTTCTTTCTCATTTAGGGTTATTTTTGTGGGAAATATTTTTAAAATAATTATATATTATATTTATTGTTATTAATTTTTTAGGATTTATTTTGAAAGTTATAGATTAGTTTGAAAAAGAGAAATTAGGAAGAGTTTATAAGTTATGGCTCATGGTTAGGATTGTAAAAACAAATAAAAAAACCAGTTGAACCTGGACCGAACCAATTTGTAAGCGATCCAGTGCGATACCGATTCTTAAAAATTGAAACCATTCCTAAACTGATTCGGTATCGATTTTTATATTTTAAAAATCGATTTAAATCCAATCAAATCGTTATATATTTATAATGTTTTTAATTATATATCAACTTTTATAAAATATTATATATATTATATGTTAAATTGTTAATTGATATGATATAATCAACTCTCCGTACAGAATTGACTCTGTAACCAAACCCAGCCAATTGTCACGGGCTCGAGGGAAACATGTCACGTTGTCAAGGTAAGAGAGTTTTTAGGAGCATCTTTGTTCAAACTTAGGGTCCCGCAAATTTATTAGGGGGACATCATTAGATGAGAAGTTGACTTCATTTTTAGGATACCTTTTTTTAAAAATATATATATATATATATATATATATATCATGCATTGATAAATTGTGCTAAAACATAGGCTGATTACATACTGGAGTCTCCTCCAATTCGATTACACACTCTATCACTGTTAAAGCATTTTTTTCCCAAAACATATGTGCAACTAAGTTGGCTTCTCTCTTTACATGCTTAAAATAACAAGAACTGAATCTATTGATTAAAACTTTGATGTCTGTAATAAGCATTCTAAAGTAGTTGTTATGTTGATGCTTCTTTTGTATTGCCTGAACTACTAGTTGTGAATCTTCTTCCATTACAACATTTGTCATGCCAAGTTCAATACCAAAAATGATTACTTTAAGAGCTACCATTGCTTCTGCTATTAGGGGTTCTGGGATAGAAGTCATCTTCTTCCTCATTGTGGCCAAAAAATTCCCTTGCTCATCCCTAACAGTAGCTCTTATACCTATTTTACACGAGCTCGAGTCCACTACAACATCCCAATTTATCTTACAATAACCATGTGGAGGACATTCCCATATAATTCTGTTAGTATTGTCTGGTATGCTATGGTTGTGATCTCTAAAATTTGCAACTTCTAAGTCAGTCCTCATTTGCTTCACTCTGTGTATCACTTGTTTTGGTTCAATGAAGATGATCCTAAAAATCAGTTATTCATTCTCCACCATAAGTTCCAAAAAGTCAATAGAAATTCCATCATTTCCTCCTTGTCAAGCTTGTTCTACATATCTTGCATGATTTGATTGAAGTTGGTTTGAGTTGTCTGACTCTTCTGAATCTTTTTGGATGAGGCACTCCATACATCAGAAGCTGATAAACAATCCCACAAAAGGTGTCCTACTGTCTCTGGTTGTTGAAGGCACATTGAACATGTTGAATCTTCCATAATTTTCTTTTTACATAAGTTAACTCTAGTTGGCAAAATATTTCTGCAATCCCTCCACAAAAAGGTTTTTGAAGCTGGTGGAATAGGAAGCCTCCACAGTTTGGACCAGTCGTCACTTGGGAATAGTTTGTATAATGTTTCAGCTTGCTTTCTAGCTTGCAGCTCTACCTGAAGATGATATGCACTCCTTACTGTAAAATCACCATGTGTTGTGCCTCTCCACATTAATTGGTCTTGTTGTTTGCAAAGGCTAATATGGGTGATTAGATCAGTTTCTTGAGTGTTAAAAGCAGCTGTGATTAAAGGGCATTCCATTCTTTGATATCTTCTTGTATAAGTGTTTCCACTTTTGCATCTCTTTCCAACAGATTTATGCCACTTTGAGGCTTGAACAAATTAGGTTGAAGAAACCATGGGTCTTACCAGATTCTAACTGAGCTACCATTACCAATTCTCCAAATTAAACTCCATTGCAATAAGTCTCTAGCAGATAAAATGCTCCTCCATTCATCAATGCCCAGTTTTTCCTTCAAGAATTCTGAGTTAGGAAAGTATTTTATTTGCAAAACCTTAGAAACTAGGGAATTAGGGTATTGGAGAATCCTCCAACCTTGTTTTGCAAGCAATGCAAGGTTAAGCATTCATAGTTAGGGAATCCTAATCCCCCTCTGCATTTTGATGTTCCCATTTGAGACCAACTTAACCAACTTATCTTTCTCTCTTGATTGGTTTGACCCCACCAATAACCTACTAGCAGTCTGTTAAGTTGTTGCAGCAAAACCTTTAGAAAATTTAAAGACTCCCATTGCATAAGTAGGTATGGCTTGTAGCACTGATTTGATCAAAACTTCCCTTCCTGCCTGTGATAACAATTTTAGCTGCCAATTACTCAGTTTAGCTCTACCTTTGTCTAAGATTTCTCTAAAACTTGATTCCTTGATTTACCTATCAGATTAGGTAGACCAAGATATTTTTCACATGAATTTGTATTCCTGACTCCTGCTACACAACTGATGTTGTCTTTGGTTGAGCTTGTTGAAAAATATGGAAGATTTTTCCTTATTCAATCTCTAGCTAGATGCTAATTCATAGAGGCTTAAGAGATGAAGTAGCCTGGTCCATTCCAATGATGATGCCTTGCAAAGAAGTATACTATCATTTGCAAAAAATAGATGATTTAAGTGAAGTTGATCCCTTGCTAATGGAAGACCTGTTATTTGGCCTTCACTTGCTGCTTTGTTAAGCATCTGACTTAGAGCTTCTAAGCATAGAATGAATAAGTATGGTGACAAAGGGTCACCTTATCTAATGCCTCGAGATGGAATGATGCTAGGTTGTGATATTCCATTGATTAGAATGGAATATGAAACTGAAGTTATACATTTCATAATAAGATATGTTCATCTCCTGTGAAAACCCATTTTCTTCATCACCCTTCAATAAAAGTCCATTCTAGCCTATCATAGGCCTTGCTCATATCGATCTTAAGGGCCATATAGCCTTGTTTTCCTTTCATTTTACATTGCACAGTGTGCAATGCTTAAAAAGCTACTATTACATTGTCTGCTATTAGCCTCCCTTGAACAAAACCATTTTGTGTTGGAAAAATTATGCAAGGCAATATCTTCTTCAATCTGTTGGCTAGGACTTTTGCCATGACTTTATATAAAACATTATACAAGCTGATAGGTCAAAATTGTGTAACATTTTTGCGATTTTTTGTTTTTGGAATTAAGACTATGAAAGTCTCATTAATGACTTTGTCCCATCTGTTTGTGTTTAGTGCCAGTGTGATAGTTTCACAAAGATCTTTACCTGTTGATTCCCAATTATGTTGATAAAAATTAGCTGAAAAGCCATCTGGTCCTAGTGAAGTCATGGGATTCATGTGATGCAATGTTTCCTGAAGTTGAGATTCATCTCATCTGAAATCATATGAGGAATGGATGCCAAACATTGTTGTTGACTCGAGGGCTGAGAAGTTGTGTGTAGAAGAGAGAAGAAATCCTGAAATGTCTTATTGATGCATTCTGAAGAAGCATGTGAAATGCCTGCCTCATCAATTATCTTGTTTATGGCATTGTTTTTCCTCCTTTGAGTAGAACAACTGTGAAAATATCTTGTATTTCTATCTCCTTCTGTCAGCCATTTTTGTTTTGATCTTTGTTTCCATTTGACTACCTCTTGCTTCAATCTCAGATTTACTTGTTGTTGGAGCTGTTCTATTTCTTCTTGGGTACCACTTGTATTCATCTCTTTCATTTGTTTAATGTGGCACATAAGGTTTTCAATGTCTTCATTTTTGTTCCTCTCTTGATTTATGTTCCAGTCTATTAAACACTCTTTGTCTCCTTTGAGCTTATGGGTTGATGATGTCATGGATCTATCAACTGTATCATTTTCTTTCCATGCCTCTTTAATCTGATCCTTGCATGAATTGTCAAGCCCCCAATTGAGCTCATATCTAAACATTTTGTCTTCTATTAACAGGGGGTGTCTGATTGTTCAGCTGTGTTAACAGAGAACTGTGATTAGAGGAACATCTTGCTGATGTTGAGACTAAAATTGTTGGAAAATCCTTATGCAGGTAGTGTTAGCCAAAACCATGTCAAGCCTTTCTTTTGTAAAGTCAAAATCTTCTCTATTATTTGACCACGTATATTTAGTATCAGTATAACCCATGTCATTCAAGTCAGTATCTTGCATAACTTATCTGAAGGCTTCCATTTGAGATAAAGGTCTTATTGTTCCTCCATACTTTTCATGTTGATAAAGAAGTTCATTGAAATCCCCCAAGCACAACCATGGTCCATTATGCTTGGGTTGTAACATTCTCAAAAGTTACCGACTCTCTTCTCTCTTGGTAGTAACTGGATCTCCATAAAATCTTGTGAGTGTCCAAGTCTTTCCCCCACTGAAAAGGTAAAATTTCGACACAGATATGAGAGCATGTATAATTTTTCACCTCAATGTCAAGATTAGATTTACACATCATTGCAAATCCTCCTCTGGTACCTCTATTATCTACAACAAGACTTTTATCAAATCGTAATTTATTCCTTATGATCTCAATCCTCTCTCTTGTGCTTCTAGTTTCAATGAGAAAGAGAATTTGTGGGTACTTTTGAATCACCATAAACTGAAACTCATTAAGTGTTCGAGGGTTTCCAAGCCCTCTACAATTCCATGACATGCATTTCATTGCTATATGTGGGGCTGCACAGTAGCCTCCAATTCATTTTCCTGATTTATGCTCTTTTCAAGATTGAGCCCTTCTTTAGCCTTCTTTGAAATTCTTTGCTGGTCTCCATTCATCTCTTTGTTATAATCTCTCTTCCTTGTGCTAAAATCAGCTTGGTTGGATTCTCCACAATCCATCTCCTAAACTCTTGACAGTTTAATAGCTCTAGTCCTTCTTTTCCAACCCAATGTCTTGGATGGTATGACCACCTCTTCCACAAAGTTGTTAATGGTTTTGTTTTCATTATCTGAAGTATGGGTTGCCTTTTGATAATCTTCCTCGTGAGGGAGCTACCCCTGTATATCATCAGTATCTTTTTGATCTATCAACTCCATCTGTACAATTTGTTTCCCCTTGTTTGTTGGTTCAGTAACTTGGGACAAGTTCTCTGGTTGTTGTTTAGGAGAGAATTGAAGAGGAACATCCTTAGTGTGTACATGAGTCATCTGCTTAGACATAGGAGTCCTGCTACTTTGTCCCTCAATATTACCTTGTTGATCTTTTGTAATTATGTTCCCCTTTCCCCCTTCTCTTTTGTCGCCAGTACCCATTATGAACATGATGATTTGCACCACACTAAAAACAGAATAAAGGGAGCCTCTCGTATTTGAAATCAATCCAGCTTTGTTTACCATCAACCCAAATTAGTTTCCCTCTTGAAAGAGGTTGAGTTATGTCCATGTTCACCCTGATTCAAAGGTATTTTCCCCACCCTACCCCTTCCTCATCCACATCCATAGCTAAATTCTCACCTATTGAAGATCCAATTATTTCCCCCCTTCTATTGTCATAGCTGTAAGAGGCAAACCATATAATTGAATTCAAAATGGTTCATGCCTAAATGAAGCTTCGCTGGGAGAGTTGATGGTTTCGAATGGTTGTAGGCAGATTATGTTCTTATCAAAGGACCAATGCCTACCCTTTAATACACATTCTATGTCCACAGATTTCGGAAATTCCACTAGGTATCTATGGTGTTCCACTGCATGAAAAACTATACTCCCTTCAAGATTCCAAATCTTAGTCATAGTTGCTTTAAAAGCTTCTTTGTTGAGGTTCTTTTCCATTAAGATGAATAACAGAAGGCATATGTGTGCTTTCATGTCTACACGTTTGGTCTCTTCTTCAGTAAAGGATACCTCTTCTCTCTCAGACTTTGTTAGGTTAAAGTTTGCCCACAAGCTTGACAATTCTTCTGCCATGTTTACTAAACAATTACCTCTTCTCTATCAGTCTCTTTTCAAGGACATTGTTTTTAGGATACTTGACAAAGAGATAACATTTTTATGGCTTCGATGTCCTCTCTACTACTGTCTACGATCCCTGCTATTTTCACCTGGGTTTGAAGGGATGTGTTCTTGTACCTATTATCCAACTAGTCTTTTTTTTTTCTTTTTCTAAATCTATTATCCAACTAGTCATGCATAAAAAAATTGATAATCTTTTTATTATGTTTACAATATTATTGCAAAGCTTAATAAATTTACTTGCATTCTTTGATTAATAATTTTAATAAATTTGATATTGAAAATGAAGGCTACATAATAAAAATAGGAAGTATTTCAAACATTTAATATTCCTAATTGTCTATATAATAGGTGTTAATTAAATTAATCTTTCTAATGTTTGCGCTCGATCGTAGCCGTTTCTTACAATTATTTGCACATCCGTGTCCTATAAGACAACCTTATTAATGGATCTTCTCATAATCTCACTTATATTCTCCATTGCTTTAGGATGGGGCGGGACCAGGAATTTTTTGTCAAGGGGCCAATCGATATAAATATAAAAGCATATAAGTTTGTGTAGTCTCCCTTTAAATTAGTACACATGCATTATTAAAAATCTATTTAAAGATTTGAAGTAAAAAATCAATATTCTAATCGCTCAAAATCGATTAAATAATAAAAAAGCCAACACTGTTCTACAAATCCGTCATAAAAGCATAAATAAATGATAAAAGCTAAGAAAACAAAGAATAAACTTTATTGTTGAATTTAAGACTGAATGTTGTCGGGCCTCCATGATACAAATAGGAATAGCCATGGGATATATGGTGTCTTTACTCCTAATTGTTAACTCGATGGTAGCATAGGTGTAAACAAAACCCAATCAACATAAACTAGCTGCTAGTAGAAGACTTGAATGGGAAAGTGTCAACAAATAGGAAAAATTAGGCTTTAAATATACCGAATAGCTTATTAAAAAAGACCAAGAACTTTCTTGCCTATTATGATATGTGAAAAAATAAATAAATCAAGGGAGAATGTGAGATTTTTCTAATGACCAAAAAATAGTTGCAAGTATGAAAAAATTATTGAAAAGTTAATAGAAACTTAGAGAACTAAGTGCTAAGTTGGGTTTTTTTTAATTCTTGGGGTGTCAAATTGTCTTTATATTGAGGACATCTAAACAAAAAGTATGTATTAAAGAAGGGATTTAAAAAATTTTGGTGCATCATACCCAAAACGTGCAAGTTCCACCCGGCCTGCTTTAGGGTATTGAATGGTGCGCAATAAAGAAATCCTCCTATACTAGGGTTTGAATTTGAAAAAAACAAAAAAAGAAAGAATTGATTTTTTTATGAGAAATGATATTTACAATTTTAGGATGTGCAACTATCTTTTGAAAAAAGTGAAAAAATTTGAGACCCATGAAAAACAACTATCTTTTTAATAGTAGACCCTAATTTTTTTCAAATAGTATGCTTGAGCTCACTGACCCTAAGATTATAGCTAGCATTACCCTTATATATATATATAATTGTTTTCATTATGTTTTGTTTATTAAAAATATATTAATATAACTATTTTAAAAAATTAAGCTTATCCGTTGTCAAAACAAGGTTTGCTCCTAAAGATAAACCGCAGTTCATTTTCTTCAATTAATAACGGCCCATTGCATATTTAAATAGTAGAAATAGCACGTAAGATGAAGATTAATTGAGAGTTCGTTTGGATAATAAGATGAGATGACATAAGATAAGATAGTTTTATATGAGTTGAATAAAATATTGTTAGAATATTATTTTTTAATTTTATTATTTTTTTGAGATTTGAAAAAGTTAAATTATTTATTATATTTTGTGTTAGAATTTGAGAAAATTGTAATGATGAGATGAGATGAGATGAAATGAGATGGGTTGAGAGTGTTTCTGTATCCAAACGATGCCTGAATTATTATTGCTTGGGAGTATTAGAATTCTTACTTTTCTTTCTCATTTAGGATTTTTTTTTGTGGGAAATAGTTATATATTATATTTATTATTATTAATATTTCAGGATTTATTTTGAAATTTATAAATTAGTTTCAAAAAGAGAAACTAGGAAGAGTTTATAAGTTATGACTCTTGGTTAGGGTTGTAAAAAAAATCAAAATCTGGTTGAACCGGATAATTTATAAGCGGTCCAATGTGATACTGGTTCTTAAGAACTGAAACTGATCCTAAACTGGTTCGGTACCATTTTCATATTTTTAAAACTGGTTTAAACCGAACCAGACCGATATATATTTATAATTATTTATATTATACTTAAATCTTTTATAATATATTGTATGCTAAATTGCTAGTTAATATGATATGAAATTGTAATCTTATTCTTCAAGTCTATTAATCTTATAACATAAAATTAAAATTAATCTTATATTTTTTAATATAACATTTGATATAACATATAAATTTTAATCGTATAATATAAAATTAATATAACATAAAATCCTAATCTTAAATATAAGTATTAATATAAACTTACTTTTGATATATATATATATATAATACATTTTCAGCCTAATAAATTATAACATATATTCTTTTTATAAATACTGTTTTACACATTTGATCATATATAATCATATAAAAAGTCTAGAACTTATATAGACTATAGTTAAACTCAATACTATACTCGTATGTGTTAATTACTAAAAAATAATGTACTTATACTATAATATAAATAGACTAATAATTTAGTATATGTAACCATTATATTATTACTAACATAGATAATCCATAAAACTAGAAAAACTAGACTGGACAAAAATCAGAAAACCAAAAATTTAGGTTTTAGTAGTAAATCAATCTGGTATCGGTTCTTATATTTTCAAAATCTATGTATACTGATTCGTTTCTAAAAAATGTACAAAATCGAACCGAACCTTACCTGTTAAACTCCTACACTCGAGGGAGGAGATTTGCACTGGGAAAAGCAACGGTTAGAGGGAGGGAGAGAATTACATGGGGCAATCAGATCAAGGTGGGAAGCATTTCTTGACTCAGCCTTCTTTGCCCTAGTTATGGGGAGGGGGGGGTGGAATTCACACCTTTTAAAGTTCAGGAAGAATGTCGCTCTCAATTAAGAAATATGAAATTAGCTGATGAACTAGGACATGGTTTCAGACTGGGTTTGCCATGTGAGAGGGGGGGGAGGGTGTGAACCGGTCTAGGAATAGTGTTTTCCTTTTAGTAAAGGAGTGCCCATAGTGAGTACCCCTTCCTCCTTTCATTGGCTAGGGTTATGAAGTGGCTTAATAACTACTTCATGAGCCTTGATGGCTGGCATGGGGGTTACACTTAGAGATGCTATTTATATAGCTTCTCTGTAACACCCCGTATTTTAGTATATTTTTACTGAAGAAATTATTTTTATGGATTCAAAAATTTATTCTCTTGTTTTAATATTCGATAGATTTTTAGTGGGTTTATTTTTATTATTTTAATTTGGTGAAAATTCTTTTGATGTGCTTTCTTAATATTTAATTATTGTTATGCATTTAAATTGCTTTTCATATTAAATTAACTTATTGTTGGGTTTAATTATTTATTTTCATTTTAATCACTGCGTTTGAATTATTTTATTTAACTTGCTGTTTTAAAATCGTTTCTGTTGGATCATTTTTGTGACCCAGGATGTGAGGATTGGACCTCATTTCTTTCCCTACATTTTCTCTTTCCTCTTTTCTTTTTCTTCTTTTCTTCTCTTCCTTTCTTTCTTTTTTCTTTCTCCCCTGGCTTCTCTCGCGCACGACGCTCTCTCCCTTCTCTCCCGCGCGTCGATCACCTCTTCCCCAGCCTGCCGCCGGTGATCGACATCGCCCCTCCCTTCAGCTCCCCCACCGGCCGGCGACCCCACCCCTCCATTTCCAGCCCGTCTCGCGCTGCCGTTAGCCACCACGAACTACTCCAAGCAGTGGCGTTCTTTGTGCTCGTGCGCTGCCGTCGCGCCACAACTGGCCACCATTTCTTCACCACTTCATTCTCGACCTCCTAGCAACCCATTGGACCCAACCCCACCTCCGATCCATCACCGGTGAAGCACAACCAACTCCATTTCCGATTTGGATGTTTTTGGCCTTCAACCACCCATTACGTCGCCACCCACGGCCAACCACCACCACCACTAGCTTCACTGACATCCCTAGGCCCTACCCTATCAATCTTGGGTCTTCGTTTGCACCCATTCAAAAGTGGGTCTTTGAGACCCACGGCCACAGTGCATTTGGCACTGTTCCGTAGCTGCATTGTCACTTCTTGCACCTCCGTGATCCTCCAGAAATTGCTATATAGCAATGTAAGTATTTCTCCAAAGAACTTTCATGATTTAAATGTATTTTTGCACTAACTCATTTCACTGTGATCTAATTGGTTTTGCCCGACGGAGTCCGAGGAGTACGGGGGTCGGATGGATTAGTGGAGGAAGTTTGTCTGTGTGTTTTGGGCTGTGCTGAATTGTTGGTTGGGATTTGTGTGGTACATGTACATTGCATAATTGCACGCATGATCATGTTTTTAAAGGAAACTGGGTTTTCGTGTATTGCATTCATGTTCATGTGTTTATTGAAAACTAGGTTTTCATGCGAAAGGATTTTTGGGTGCGTGTGTATCACGACCCCAAGCCGAGATGGGGTATTATCTCGATGGAGCTCCTCTGGTCACTCAGGAGCGGAATATACTGAGTGATGTCCCCTGGATTGTCGCCGGGCGACAATGTGATCGGACGAGATGGTCTAGTGCCGACTTCGTGGTCCTTCTGCTGGCGAGGACTAGAGGATGTCTGGCCACGTACTCGTTGGGCGCGGAACTGGGCATCGCTCGTTGCGTTGTGTGGATGCTTGGCCACGAACGCGCTGTGCGCGAAACTGAGCATCGCTACGAAGCCAGGACGTGGGGATGGTCCCTAGGGGAGATCATGGTGCATATGGTAATAATGGATTAATAGACTATTTATGGGAAAATAGTGTGTGTTGGATTTTTGTGTAAACCATTTTCTGGGAAAATGTTTTACAGATATTTTGGGCCAAATTGGATTTTGGCGTGTGTTGGAAAATGTTCATTTTCGGGGAAAATGATGCTTTGAGAATAATGCATATTCATCATATGCATGCATGTTGGTCGCATTAATGCATTTTTATTCCTAAAGGTTGTTTGGGTTATACTTACCTGTGGTACCATTTTGTGGTAACGCAGATTTTGATACAGATGAGGAGGATGAGGGCGAGCCTGAGGAGACGGCTCTGCCCGAGAAGTGATCTGGGATCACTTGCTTATTTATTTTATTTTACTGTATTGTATATTTATTTTGGATGATTGTATAACTTTTTAAACCTTTTACTGATATTTAAATTGTGTTTAAATTCTGGTACTTAGTTGACTTAATTTATCCGCTGTGTTGTTCTTGTACACTATTGCATGTACACACACATGGTACTATCGTTGGGATGCGTGACCGTGTTGTCATCATCCTGGCGTCTCGATTCCTGTGTTTCCTTACATGGGGGTCGGGGGCGCCACATTCTCCCCCCTTTGGGTGAGGTACGTACTAATTATGAGCAATGCTACGCAACCTCTCATCCTCCACATACTATATTTTTTAAAAATTTTAAAATTTTTTAAAATTTTTTTAAAATTTTTTTTAATTTTTTTTTTAAACTAATTCAATTTTTCTATTCATTATTCATATATTAAATATTTTATAAAAGAAAAAAATAATAAAAATTAAAAAAAAATGTGGTATGTGGAGGTAGTGTGAATAGTAGGAGGTTGTGTAGATTTTTTGACTAATTATAGCACAAAAGTGAAAATCTCTCTCAAGTATGGTTCTCTCTAGTTTTAGCACTTAAGCTCTAGAATATATGAGTGTTGCTCTAGTCTTACCATGTAACACATTTCACTATCGAAGGATGATTTCGGATGAACAACACTCATGGAGAAGTCTGTGAAACAACCACTTCCTTTTTATGATTTTTCGCTTGTGGTAAACTCTTTCGCTGTACTCTAATCTAGTTTTTCTAATGCCGACTGGACATACGAACGCACACATGCTCACAGCCTGGATATAAGTTTAGAGGGGCAAAATATTTTTAGGATAGAATAAATAGTTGAATTGAAGCCTGTTAGGAACACCATCAAGAAGTGAAATTTTTTCTACAAGCGGCCTTGGGGGCCAGCCCCCCTCCTCTCTTCGGTTGTGTGTGTGTGTGTATATAACAACTAACAAGAATCCATTAAACATGTGCCAAATATAGATTAAATTAAAAAACGAACATTTTTTTATTCATTTAAAAAAATATGTATTTGTCAAATGGAACGAGGAGCATCACTCTTTTTCAAATAATTAATCTATAAATTTGTTCGTTATCAGGGAATTCCAGAAGATGGCTTTATTAGATGTAATTGACGTTTTAATAGAGCAAAGGAATGAAAACTTGGACAAATGGATTTTTTAATGAATTTATTTTTTAAATAAAAATTCCATTTGAGGCCAAACGGGTAGCTTAATTTTCCCTTACTAGAAATATCGAATTCTTGGTTAATGACTAGTCTATCTACTCACAAACTGTAAATAATGGGAACTCATTTAAAAGAAGAAATATTTAGTTATTTCAAACATGTTCTCTTTACTTGCATTTCTTCATGTGATTCCTAAGCCCTTAAAAGACCATGCACATGCTAAGTTTCACAATTATTCTTTAGCAGCAATAGAGTCTACTCGATCTGATCTTGCCTGCCAACTCTAAAGTATATGCGCAGTTATTTCACATTCCCATTGACAATAGCACTTGATGCGGTGATTAGGGGTTATTTATACCAATCACTAGGAGGCTGCCTCCCATTATTTTTAACAGTAGACTCAAATGTAGCTAATGTAGCAAATTATATTCCGCTTCAAAAAAAATTTCTAGCCCTCTTCCATTGAATCATCGATCCTCCATTCAACATTTGAAAGCATATTTCAACACCTTTTTCCTCCCATTTCAACGTCTCATTCTCATCGGTCTTCTCCCTTTTTGTCACCGTGATCGGGTTTCACCGGTCTCTCTTGGCTGTACCACCTTTGGGTTTGCAAGTCTCTTTCTCTCCTATTATATTCTCAATCCGCTGGGACACCAAACATCCTCAAGTTTCTCCATTGAAAGAAATAATAAAAATGTTATGGCCTCAATGCCAAAACTATTACTCTGTTGTTATATTTATATATATCTTGAATTGATAAGATTACATGAGTTTTGAAATACAAAAATACAAGAAATGCGGAAGGAAGATAAGAAGGATGAAACAAAATACAATAGATAAGATCAAGTGCCAACAGAGATGATTAGTGCAGAATTTGAATTTGGTGATGAAGAATCAGGTTCAGAGATCTTTATGGAAGTGGATTTAATCTTCTGGTTAACATCCCCCCGCAAGCTAAAGGGGGGTAGGCACACCTGCAGCTTGTTCCTGAGCTCACAAGATCGAACTGTACTTAAACCTTTGGTGAATACATCAACTATTTGATCTTGGGAGCAAGTAAACTGGAGAGCAATATCTTTATTAACAACTTTCTCACAGATGAAGTGAAAATCCACTTCGATGTGCTTGGTTCAAGCATGAAATACCGGATTGGAGGCTAAGGCCAAGGCACCGATGTTATCACACCAAATAGTGGGACGAGTAGAGAGAGGTATACACAAGTCTTTGAGAAGCATTCAAACCCAATATATTTCTGTCGTGGTGATGGCTAAGGCACGATATTTAGCTTCAGTACTGGATTGTGCCACAACATTTTGTTTCTTAGCAGTCCAAGACACCAAACAAGAACCAAGAAATACACCATAACAAATAGTAGACATGCGATCATCAGGATTTCCAGCCCGATCGGAATCACAATAAGCTTGAAGAGTGAGTGAACCTTTCGGATACCATAGACCACAATCAATGGTCCGTTTGAGATAGCGAAGAACCCGCTTAGCTGCAGACTAGTGAGAGGAACTTGGGCAATGCATATGTTGGCAAAGCTGGTTGACAGAGAAGGCAATGTCAGGACGAGTCAAAGTGCAATATTGTAAAGCACCTACAGTTTGTCGATACTCAGTAATTTGGGTTGGTGTTAGAGGTTCTCCATCATTAGCAAAAAGTTTAAGACCCAAAGAACATGGAGAAGGATAAGATTTAGCCCCAATCATCTTAGTGCGATGTAGAATATCTCCAATATATTTGGACTGCCTAAGATGAAGACTAGTAGAATCCCGATGAGCTTGAATACCAAGAAAAAAATTTAAGGAACCCAGGTCCTTCATTTTGAATTCAGTTTGCAGCTTGCCAATGAGAAAGAAGATGAGAGACTAATGTGTGCTTGTCACAAGTATGTCATCAATATAGATAAGAAAGAACAAATGAATATTGTCCTGATGATAAACAAATAGCAAAGAGTCCACTGGTGAAGAGGTAAATCCAAACTCAAGGAGAGATTGAGAGAGTCTCAAAAACCAAGCCCTTGGAGCTTGTTTAAGGCCATACAAAGACTATACCACAATCTTGCTCAAATCCTTTGGCCACTAATCTGGCCTTAAGTCGATCAACTGCACCAGCAGATGTTTGTTTAACCTCGTATACCCATTTATTGTCAATCACGTTGTGATCCAAGGGCCTAGGACAGAGAGTCCAAGTTTGATTAGCAATTAAGGCATCATATTCCTCTTGCATAACCATATGCCATTCTGGAAGCAATGAAGCTTGCTTGTAAGAATGAGGTTCAAGTGGCATGGTAAGACTGGTTAGAGCTTGAAGTGGATGTTTAGTGGAATAGAAAGTTTGATAATCTGATAAATCATGAGGTTTGAGGTATCCTGTTTGGGAACGAGTGGTCATAGGATGAGTTGTAAGAGGATTGGAATGAGGTATTATAGATGAAGAAGCATGGGATAAGGGAGGGTCACTAGGCATGGTCAAGGGAAGGGATTATGTTGGAACGGAAGATGGTGAGTGTTCAGAAGAGGAGAAAATAGGAGAAGTAGAGTTGGATTCTGGAAAACGAGTCGGTGAAGGAGATTGACTATGAGGTGACATGGAGGGAGGTTCAAGATAAGGTTGAGAGTGATTTCAAACAGCAGAAGTGCTAAGGGATAAACCATAAGCAGTATTGGTTAGAGATAAATCAGAAACAAAATTTGAAGGAAAATATATAGAAAAAGGATTACCATTAGAGGAGGCCACTGTGGAAGGATGTGAGGACTGCAAGCCTTCCTTTGCAGGGAACGTATGCTCATCAAAAACCACATGCCTGGAAATAAAAATTTTATGGGAGGTAGGATCTAGACACCGAGAACCAGGCTGATTTGAACTATAACCAAGGAAGATACATTTCTTTGTACGAAACATGAGTTTGTGAGAGGTATATGGGCGCAAAAGAGGATAACAGGCACATTCGAAAGTTCGAAGAGATGTATAATCTGGATGAGTACCAAACAGTTTAAAGAATGGTGTTTCTTTGTTAAGAACCTGCATTGGCAAATGATTGATGATGTATATGGTAGTTAAGAAGGCATCAACCCAGTAGGTGGTAGGTAAATGAGATTGGACTAGTAAAGATAACCCCATTTCAATGATGTGTTTGTGTTTTCTCTCAGCAACTCCATTTTGCTGAGGACATGTTACGCGATGGCTAATTTCATTGGTTTAAAGGAAAGATTGAAATTGTTTAGACATGTATTCCCCACCTCCATCGGTTTGGAAGTGCTTTATCTTGCAAGAGAATTGATTTTCAATGAGAACTTTGAATTTGATAAAACATACATAGACATCATATTTATTTTGGAGTGGATAGAGCCAAGAAAAATGATAAAAATCATCTATAAAGATAACATAGTAACGACAACCATTAAGAGATTTAGTTGAACAAGACCAAATGTCTGAATGTATAAGCTCCAAAGGAGAACTTGTTATTCGATTAGAATTTAAAAATGGAAGTTGTTTGCCATTACCAAGTTGGCACGGCTCACAAACTTCAGATTTATTTATGGAACCAATATATGGTAGAGAATGTTTACTCAACAAGTGAGTTACAACTGAATTTGAAGCATGTCCTAATCTAGAATGCCAAACTGGAACAGAAGCTTTGACCCCTACAACTGTTGCCATAGCAAGTGGTTTATTGAGAACTAACGACTGCAAATTAATAGGATAAAGTCCATCACTACTCCATCCTTCCAACAGTGTCTGCCCCGTGTGGTTGTCCTTGACAAAATAGTGAGTTCCAGTTAGAATAAAGAAACAATGATTCTCAAGATAAAATCGATTAATGGATAGTAAATTTGCAGATGCTTGAGGGTAGTGAAGAACATGATTGAGTTTAAGTTTAGAAGTGGGAGTATGGATAGTCAGTGAACCAGTATTTTTGATATGCAAACCTTGTCTATTACCAACAGCAACATGCTCCTGACCAGTGTACGGTTGTTGAAGAGTTAGCTGCTCAAGATTGGCTGTGATGTGCTGAATGGCACCACTGTTAGCAAACCAGGGTTCATTTGTAGTCTAAAGAGTATTGGTTTGAGCAACCACAGCTGCCAATTGTGACGGAGGATGGCGACCTTGATAGGCATAGTCCATGCCGTGAAAACAATCAAGAGCCCTATGGTTTGAATTGCCACAGATCTGGCAAGGAGATTTGGGAGTAGTAAAGGGTTGCTGGTTTTGGTTTGGTCTAGGAGAGTGATAGGAATGACTGTTTGGTGGGGACGGGGCTAACTTTTTGGAGTAATGTTGAGAGTGGAAAGGTTGCTGATGTTTGGTAGGATATTTTGGCTTGCGGTTGAAGGATTGTTGAGAAGGTTTTGGAGCAAACAAGGCAAAATTGTTGGTTTTAGGTGGTGTAACACCCTGACCTAGTCAAGCCCGATTTTTATATGTTTTTGGGCTTATGCATATGAAAAAACCTAGTTGAGTGTTCGAGTTTTTTTTGGAATAAACTACGGGTTTAAAATCTTTGTTTTGAAGGTTTATGATATTTTCGCCGCCACGCACAATTGCACTCCCATGCACATACGCCTCTATTCTCCTCAGCTTTAGGGTTTTTGTTTTTGTTCTAAATCACCTATTTTCACACGTTAACTTCACAGTTCAGGCACGTTTTCTTTTCCGTCTATTTTATCCCCTATATTCCTCACGTCCGTGGCATGCATGTTTCTTCATCTCGGTGTTTCCCTTAGTGTTTCCATCACTCACATATATATACACATACATTAGCCCACACATAGAGAAACTGCCTTGTGACATTCATTGCAGCTACTGCCCTCTTCAGTAATCCCGTTATTGCCGTTGACTCCCTTTGCCACCACGCACCACTGTGAGACAGTGCCCAGCGCTTCAAGCCTCCTTGTGCCTTCTGTTTTTATGGTCCAATAACAGGATTGGAAGGGAATTCACAAAGGAAAAGATAGACAGAGCACTTGGAAATAAGGAATGGAATGATCTTTTCAGTCATGGCTCATGCACTGCCCTTGTAGCAGTAAAATCTGACCATTCCCCTCTCCTCATTGAAACATGCAGAACAAGCAATGGAAGAAGGAGAAGAAAAGTGTGCTTCAGATATGAAATGGCATGGGAACAAAAGGAAGATTGCAAAAAGGTCATTAGTGAGGCATGGAAGAAAGATAATGGATCAAGTAGTGAGGCTAGTACTCTGAGGAGACAATTAGAGGGCTGCAAACAGGAGTTACTGGTTTGGCAGCAGCATACTAAAAAACAGCAGGCTATGAGCATTACACAGGGACTACAAAACATTGGCCACCTTCAAGAAACTCGCTCAGGCAGTCACTTAGCTACCATGAAACAAGCTCAGGAGGATGTGGTGTCAGCCTTGATAGAAAATGATCTAAAGTGGTGCCAAAGGGCAAAGCAACACTAGCTTAAGCATGGAGATAGAAATACCCACTACTTTCATATGCAGGCAAGTCAAAGAAGGAAGACCAATACTATCAAATGGGTTGAGGCCTCACAAGGAAGGTATGTTACTGAGCAGACAGAGATTGGAGGTGTGTTCACAAGTTACTTCTCTTCACTTTTTACTTCCACCCATCCCTCAAATTTTGAAAACTGTCTATCTGCACTGGAAACAAAACTTGATTTGGAGATGCAGGCTTGGTTAATGATCCCTTTCAATAGAGAACATATAATAGAGGCTATCTTTCAGATGAATCCACTAGGGTCTCCTGGCCCTGATGGATTCCCAGCTCAATTTTATCAAAAGCACTGGGAGGTAGTGGGAGAACAAGTGTGTAATTTCGCACTCAAAGTCCTAAACCAGGGTGGATCTCTTAAGGAGGTTAATGACACCTTCATTACCCTCATACCAAAAATTAAAAACCCCAAGAGAGTTACTGATTACAGACCAATTAGCTTGTGCAATGTGGTGTACAAAATAGTCTCCAAAACCCTTTCAAACAGGTTGAAGGCCATTCTGCCTAAGCTTATTTCCCTTAACCAAAGTGCCTTTGTACCCGAGAGACTCATTTCTGATAACACACTAGTTGCCTATGAGATCCTTCACACCATGAACTCAAAAATGAAAGGCAAAAGAGGCTTTATGGCAATGAAATTAGATATGAGTAAGGCCTACGATAGGGTGGAATGGCATTTGTTGAAGCTATTATGGCCAAGATGGAGTTCCCTCCACATTGGATTAACTTAATTCAGACCTGCCTCCAGTCTGTATCATACTCAATACTGGTTAATGGTGAGCCTCAAAAGCCTTTTTTGCCTTTAAGGGGCCTTAGACAAGGTGACCCTTTATCCCCCTACCACTTCATTTTATGTGTAGAAGCCCTCACTACCCTTTTAAACAAAGCTGAAGGCTGTGGTGTCTTGACCCCTATCCCTATTGGAAGAGGTTCAGTATTAGTGAATCACCTATTTTTTGCAGATGATAGCCTGCTCTTCTGCCAAGCTTCAACTGAGGAACTCAGACATGTGCTCAACTTACTTGATGTATATGAGAAGGCCTCAGGACAGGTGATTAATAAAGACAAATCTTCGATTTTTTTCAGCAGAAACAATGGCCAAGCAGTTCAAAGGCAAATTTTGGAGATTGCAGGAGTTAAATCTTCTAGCATTTTTGAAAGATACTTGGGTCTACCTGCATTGGTGGGAAGAGCAAAGCTGGCATCATTCCATTCTCTAATTGATAGGACTTGGAGTCGAGTTACAAACTGGAAAAACAAGTTTCTCTCTTCAGCAGGGAAGGAAGTTCTCCTCAAAGCAGTCCTTCAAGCCATACCTACCTATGCCATGGGTATGTTTTTGATACCAGCCTCTATCACTAATAAAATAAATCAGTTACTCAGGAAGTTCTGGTGGGGCTTCAATGAAGATAGCTCCAAGATTCAGTGGGTCAATTGGAAACAACTCAGCTTCAGTAAAGACATGGGAGGGCTTGGGTTTCGAGATTTGAGGAGTTTTAATCTAGCCTTACTTTCCAAGCAAGGTTCGAGAATTTTACAAAACCCAAACTCTCTGTTGGCCAGGGTTCTTAAGCAGAAGTATTTCAGCAAAGTGGGGCTTTTAGAAGCCAAAGTGGGGTCAGGGCCTTCTTTTGCCTGGAGAGGTATCCATGCAGGCCTAAGGCTATTAAAGGAAGGCCTCATATGGAGGGTGGGGAATGGACAACAAGTCAATATATGGTCAGATAAATGGCTACCCTTCTCCCATCCATATAAGATTCAGTCCACCCGAGATGTGGATTGTTGGTGTGAAAAGGTTTGTGATTTGATTGATCCCCAAATGCAGCAATGGAAGGAATCTTTGCTCCAAGAGCTCTTCACCCAGCAGGAAATTGATGATATTAAATCAATACCAATTAGCCTTGGGGGGAGAGAGGACCAACTAGTTTGGCTATTTACTACAAATGGGAGATATACTGTCAAGAGTGGATATCACCTCAGTAAAAGTTTGGAGTGTAGCCTAGAAGGGGAGACCTTAGGCAAAGCCAAGGAAGAACAAGCTTGGAAGGCTATTTGGAAGTTGAGAGTACCCCCTGCTACCAAAATGTTTTTATGGAGAGCATGCAAGGAGGCTTTACCAACTCTAGCAAATCTGAGAAGGAGGAAAGTTGTGGAAAATAGTTCATGTCTGATCTGTAAGCAGGAGCCAGAAACTTCTGGACATGTTCTATGGGGCTGCATTGCTGCAAAGGATGTGTGGGGTCAGGGAGTGAAAAAAGTGCAAAAACTATCCTTTCAAAGTGATTTGATCTTTGATATCTGGTCAAGACTGGTAGAGATGCTTAGTTTAGAGGAACTTGAAGAAGTGGCAGCTACTATGAGGGGCATATGGACTAGAAGGAACAATACTCTTCATGGTAAAGATTTCAAACATCCAAATGCTCTCCACCAACTGGCCAAGGCAGAACTGGTATCATACAAGGAAACTCTAACAGAGGAGCTAGTTCTCAAGCTCCCAGCTCACGTAGGGACTCCAAAGTGGTCAAAGCCTGAGGTGGGTCCTATAAAGTCAACTAGGACGTGGCTGTAAATCAAAAGGAAGGGCACATAGGAATTGGAGTGCTCATTAGAGATCACCAAGGTTTCTTTATTGGAAGCCTACAGACACACAGATCCTTCAAAGGAACCCCTTTCGATATTGAAGCCTATGGCATACTCCTAGCAACAGTTTATTGCAAAGAGTTTGGCATAACACATTGTTTGTTGGAGGGGGATTCAAAGCAAGTAGTGGATTTAATGAATCATCACACAAAAAACTAGAGTTTGGGTGGCTGCCTGGTGGAAGATGCAAGGGTGGTACTTAACTCCTTTGCTTGTTGGTCAGTGGTTCATACATACTGAGATGCAAACATGGCAGCACATCATCTAGCAAAATCTGCTCTTGAATGCACAGAGGATCTATATGATCTTGAAACTTGTCCCTCATGTATCTTTTCTATTGTCACAAAAGAAATGATGTAGTTGTATTACTCGATTTCTGAGTATGAATTGATGTAATTGGCACTTATGTTTAATGAGATCAGTTTCTTTTATAAAAAAAAAAAAGAATATGATCCAGAAAACTTTTTAGAGATCATATTCACAGCATTAGATTGGTCAAGTAAAACTTCCTTAAAAGTAGAAATAGTTGGGCATGCACTAGTTACATGCCCTGGATCTTCACATATGTTACATTTTTCAGAAATGGATGGTAAGATTTACAACTCATTGACTTTCTTAAGCTCTATAGATTCTACCTTCTTAGAGAGTAATGCAAGTCTAGCATGTAAATCATTAGATTCTTTCAAATGATACTTTCCACCCCCACTTAAAAATTTTTTATTTTTAGATCTATCATGCACCTTAGAAACATCCCATGACTAAGCATTTTCAGACAAATAGTCAAAGTAGTCAAAGGCCTCCAAGGGTTCTTTATTAAAAAAATTCACCATTGCACATGGTTTCCACAAATTGTCTCATCTTTGGTTGTAAACCCTTGTAGAAAAAACTTATGACCCTCCAATTCTCATATCCATGATAAGGACATGCATTTAATAAGTCTTTAAAATGTTCCCAGCAGTGATAAAATGTTTCTACATCCTTTTGACCAAAATTCATAATTTGTCTTTTCAAGGCATTCTTCCTATGCATAGGGAAATTTTTTTAAAAAAATTTAGTTTGCATTTCTTGCCAAGTCCAAATAGACGTTGGCCTTAAGGAGTTTAGCTAGGTTTTAGCCTTGTCCTTAAGAGAAAATGGGAACAGTTTTAACCTAATGACTTCCTCAGTGCATGTTCTATCCATGAAAGTTAAGCAAACTTCTTCAAACTCTTTGATGTGCAAATAAGGGTTTTCTGATTCTATGCCATGAAAATTTGGTAACAATGGAATCATCTCAGGTTTGAAGTTCAAATTATTTGCATTCAAAGGTTGAATGATACAAGAGGGTGGACTAATCCTATCAGACTGCAAATATTCTCTAAGTGTCCTATTAGGATTTACCATTTCCTTATCATTTTGATCATTTTCAGCCATGTTGCTATGAGTATTTGATGATTCAAATGCTGAATCATGAGAAACAAATTCACCCCAAGATGAGGTTGATGATTCAGTCCTAGAAAGTTTATATGTGCTATCTCTAGCCCAACTAGACAAGCAAATTCAGCAAAATAAAATAAAAGCAAACAAATAAAATGAGAGGAAAAAATATCACCCAAGTTGTGAAGAGGTTCACAACTCCACAAACACCCTCAAAGTAATAAAATAATGTTCTGAAAACACCAGTTGTCCCCGACAACGGCGCCAAAAACTTGACTCGGTCTCAAATGTGTTTCCAACTGTAGAAGTGTCAAGTTGTATCAAGGATAAGTCCAGAATCGTATTCCACAGGGACAAATGATTTTCAAAGTATTTGTGAAGGCTTATTGTTAGAATATGGTGATGTAAAATGCTATGTAAAGTTCTTTTTGGATTTTGATGCTTATTAAAACAGTTTGGAAAGATAAAAAGTAATTTATACACAGTAAGGGATTTGCTGGCAATGGACTGTTTGGTGGAGCTTGGAGGATCTCGGATCTATGACTTTGCTCTAAAATATATGAATTAAATCATGCACAATTGGATTTCTAAAAATGAAATGGTTCCAAAGATGTTATAAAAGTATTTTTAGTTTTATCTAGGCACAACAAAGTTACTAATCAGTAGCTAAAATTGACAAGTTCACAGAATCAATTTGACAAACACTTGGGTTACAGTTTAAGACATCCTTTGTTTCCACCATTTGCAAGGTTTTCTAGGCATTACTCTCCTCTTACTAACCCAATCAAGGTATTAATAAAATGGAATGTGGAAAATATAAGTTCAAAGTAAGTATGCTAGTACCTAAAACAAAATATCATCACTAAGCATCCATCGAAATCACTATAATACGCAGTTGATGGAATCCTTGATTAATTCAAGGTTCTGATGTGTTGTGTGTCTACAACAAAGCAAGAACAAGAGCAAGAGATTTCATCAAACTTCCCTTTCCATAATTCAATTTCAAGCAAAGTAAGACATGCAATCGAAGCTACAGAAAAGCCAGCAAGCAATGAAGAACAATAGAAAGTTTTACCGCAACACAAGCTATGGAGTTAGCCTAAGTTTACCATCATTAACATTAGAACTCAACAAAAATGAAAACCCTAAAAATTCTTAAAATTTTCTGGAATGCAAGAGCAGAAAAATAAAACCGAATCTTCACCCCTCTCCAATTCCAACTCTCTTTCATATTTATCATGCCTTCCATGGTCATCTTCTCTCTCTTCGTAACCGCTGCCTTTATCCTTTGCTACGGACGTCTCCTTCGCGTAACCGTATTGCCCCCTTTGCCTTTTACCTTCTATTTCTCTCTTTTCTTTTGTCTCTCGAATGTTCCTTCCCGAAATGTTCTTCCCTTCTTCTCCTGTTAGCAGACGTGTGCCTCAATCTTCCATTGCTATGTTATGAAACATGTAAGCCTTATTGCAGGCATGGGCCTCAACCTTCACACATGAGAATTAAGCCTGTGTAAGTCTAAGCTAAGTAAAACTATGCCCAAGTCTATTTTTACTGTGTAATCAGTCTTTTCATGTCAACAACCCAACTGTCATTTATTGTTTATTAAATACTCTTTTTGCAAATCAAACTTATTTAATCAAGTGTAATAAGAGTACTTAACACAACATTATTTCCCTTTTATCAATCACATTTCACATTTCCCTTTTAGGTTTGACAGGCTTTCTCCATATCTCCTTATAAACCTTGTTGGAATCCTCTCTTTCTTCATCTTCACGAATTCAAAAGAAAACTCTCCACTGATGATAAGTGCATATTTAAGTTGAATAAAGGCTCCCACCATACTCACATCGGCCCCATCAAAACTTTGAACAAATCTTCACCAACCAACAAATTTAACATGTATTCCACCATCACCCTTTAAGATCAAAATCAAAATAAACAAAGTGAAATAGCTTACCCAAATCTTTGTTCCCCCAACGATTCTCCACAATTTCTTTTCCCTTTCCTCTATCAAACGCCTCAAAAACCACTTTAAGTGGCAATATGTCAAACATATAGTGAGAAACAAATTTCTTACCCCTACAATTCCAAGTAAGGAAGAGGACATTAGTGTTAGAGTTATCTCCACTAAAATTAACAAGTCCATCCAATACCAGCTTCAAGGCTTCTTCATTGAACTGGGATATGTGCTATGCTGCTTCAATATCATACTTAAGAACTGCACTGTCAATTGGCTTGTCTGGTGTTTCTCCATCTTCTTTAATCCACATGTGTTCTAGAATCTGAGTAGAAGTAATCCTTTTCTTTGAGTCCCGTGTTAGCATCTTGCAAACCAAGTCCTTGGCATTACTTGAAATAGCTGGCCATGGCTTGCTTTCAAAGTCGATTTCCCCTTGCATAATAGTATCTAAAATCTCCTTCTCCGTCTTCGCCCAAAATGGAGGTACGCCATTGAATAATATATATATGATAAATCCTCCACTCCAAATGTCTCTTTCCTTCCCATATCTCTGATGTAATACTTTAGGTGCAACATAATAAATACTCCCATCTATATCCCGGTACACCTTCCCTTCTCAGATGCGGACAAGCCAAAATCCATTCGCAAGTTCTTTTCCATTGTCTGTGTGATACTCCGTATTTTAGTATATTTTAATTAAAGGATTATTTTAATTAATTTAAATATTGGTTTTCTTGTTTTAAAATTTATTGGGTTTCTCGTTGGTTTATTTCATGATTTTTAAGTTGTGAAATCTATTTTGGTGTGCTTTCTTAATATTAAATATTGTTTTGCATTTAAATTGTTCTTTAATTTAAATTATTTGTTTGTGGATTTTAAAATTATTGTGATGTTGGATTTAATTATTTTATTTTACGTAGTCTTTGTGTTTAAATTATTTTATTTAAATTTATTTTTTTGAAATAATTTTCGTTGGATCATTTTGTGACCCAAGACGTGAGGATTGAACCTCATTTCTTTCCCTCACTTTTTTCTTATCCTCTTTTTCTTTTCTTCCTCTTTTCTTTTCCCCCCATTTATTTTCTCCTCTCTCTCTCCTCTCTCCCGCACGCACACATCCCTCCCTCCCCGTCCGCGCTTCGTCCTCCAGCTTCCAACGCTGCGCGCTGCTGTGGTTGGCACTGCCCCTCCCTTTCTCTTCCTCTCCTGCCGACGACCTCCCCTGTAACACCCTGTATTTTAGTGTATTTTTAATGAATGATTATTTTTACTAATTTAAAGTTTATTCTCTTGTTTTAAAATTGGATGAATTTTTAGTGGGTTTATTGTTATGATTTTAATTTTGTGAAAATTATTTTGATGTACTTTCATAATATTTAATTATTGTTATGCATTTAAATTTCTCTTTATTCTAAATTATTTTATTGTTGGTTTTAATTATTTTATTTTCATTTAATCACTACGTTCGAATTATTTTATTTTACTTGTTGTTTTGAAATCGTTTCCTTTGGATTATTTTTGTGACCCAAGATGTGAGGACTGGACCTCATTTCTTTCCCTCCATTTTCTCTTTCCTCTCTTTTTCTTTATTCTTTTCTTTTCTTTTTCTTCTTTTCTTTCTTCTCCCTCTGCTTCCCGCGCGACACCCCTCTCCCTCTCTCTCCCCATGTGCTTCTCCTTCTCCACCCAGCCACCTCCACGCACAGCCGTGCGTGACACCGCCCCTCCCATAAGCTTCCCGACTAGCCGACCATCATCCCCCACCAATCTCAGCCCCGAACTCGCTGCCATTTGTCCCCACAGCGTTCTCTTCACTCCAGCGTTGCCGTCGCGCCACTTCCGGCCACCATTTCTTCACCACTTTATCATCGACCTCATAGCAACCCAATGGACCCATCCTCACCTCCGCTCTGTCATCGGTGAAGCACATTCATCAACATTTCCGTTTTGGACTTTTTGGTCTTCAATCGCTGCCCACGCCGCCACCCATGGCCAACCACCACCACCACTAGTTTCACTGACATCCCTAAGCTCTATCCTATCAATCTCGAGTCTTAGTTTGTCCCCGTTCAAAAGTGGGTTTTTGAGACCCACGGCCACAGTGCATTTTGTAATGTTACATTTCTGAGCCATCACTTCTTGCACCTCCGGGATCCTCCGAAAATTATTATTTAGCACTGTAAGTATTTTTCCAAATAACTTTTGAGATTTAAATGTATTTTTGCACTAACTCATTACACTGTGATCTGGTTGGTTTTGCCGGACTGAGTCCGAGGAGTACGGGGGTCGGATGGATTGGAGGATGGAGTTGTTTGTGTGTTTGGTGTGTTGGGAGTTGTTGGTTATTGAGATGTTACATGTACATGGCATATTTGCACGCATGATCATGTTTGTAAAAGAAACTAGGTTTTCGTGTAATTGCATTCATGTTCATGTGTATTTTATGAAAACTGAGTTTTCATGTGAGAATGGATTTTGGGTGCGTGTGTATCACGACCCCAAACTGAGATGGGACATTATCTCGGTGGAGCTCTTCTGGTCACTCGGGAGCGGAATATACTGAGTGACGTCCCCTGGATTGTCGCTGGCCAACAATGGGATCAGACGAGATGGTCTCGTGCCGACTCTGTGGCCCCTCTGCTGGCGGGGACCAGAGGATATTTGGCCACGAACGCGCTGGGCGCGGAGCTGGGCATTGGTACGAAGTTAGGACGTGCATATGGTCTCTAGGGGAGATCATGGTGCATATGATAATAATGGATTAATGGACTATTTTCTGGAAAAATAGCATGTGTTGGATATGGATTTTGTGTGAATCATTTTCAGGGAAAATGTTTTACAGATATATTTAGGCCAAAATGGGATTTTGGCGTGTGTGGAAAATAATCATTTTCGAGGAAAATGACATTTTGGGGCATAATGCATATTTCATCATGTGCATGCATTATTGATGGTAGCATTAATGCATTTGTAATCTCGTGGTTGTTTGATTTATACTTACCTGCGGTATCCTTTTTGGTAACGTATATTTTGATGCATATGAAGCTGAGGGTGAACCTGAAAATTCGGCTCCACCCGAGGAGTGATTTGGGATCACTCATTTTATTTTGGGACTTGTATTATATTTTATTTGGGATGACTGTATAACTTTTAAACTACTTTTACTGATATTTAAATTATGTTTAAATTCTGGTACTTAGTTGACTTAATTATCCGCTACGTTGTTTTTGTACACTGTTGCATGTACACACACTTGACACTATCGTTGGGATGCATGACCGTGTTGTCATCATCCTAGCGTCTCGATCCCCGAGTTTCTGTACATGGGGGTCAGGGGGGCCACATCCCCCTCCGGTTTTCAGCTCCTCCCTCACCGCCGTGAGCCCCCACGCATGGTATCAAGCCGCGGCACCCTTTGAGCTCGCGCGCCACCTCTGGCCACCATTTCTTCACCACATCTTCCTTGACCTCCTAGCAAGCTAACCCACCCAATCCCCAGCTCCAATCCACCACCGGTGAAGCTCCACCATCCACATTTTTGTTTTGAGCATTTTGGCATCCAAACACCTCCCACGCCGCCACCCATGGCTAACCACCACCAACATTGGCTTCACCGACATCCCTAAGTCCTTCCATATCAATCTTGGGTTTTGGTTTGCCCTTGTTCAAAAGTGGGTTTTTGAGACCCACGGCCACAGTGCATTTTGCACTGTTCTGTTGCTGTGTCGCCACCTCTTGCACCTCCGTGATGTTTCAAAAATTATATTATAGCATTGTAAGTATTTTCTCAAAGAACTTTTGAGATTTAAGTGTATTTTGTGCTAACCCATTTACTGTGAATTAGTTGGTTGTGCCGGACTGAGTCTGAGGAGTAAGGGGGTCAGTTGGATTGGATGATGAAGTTGTTTTTGTGATTGGTTTATGCTATGAGATTTGTTGGCTGTTTCGGTTTTAAATATTGCTGTTTTGAGTTTGACGTTGGTTATGGTGGATATTGGTGATTTTAGGAAGTGATAATATATTTTGGGATTATGAGGGTTTCAAGTTTTGAGGAATTAAAATAGGTTATTTTAGAATCTTAGGCTTAAATATTGAAATCCGTGATTGATTGAAAACTTACGAAAATTACGTGATTATTTTTATAGGTGACGATTTATAGTCGACTCGACATTTTTTAAGAAAATTCTGAAAGGCTAAGAAGTTCAGGTAAGCGGGGTTCCTATACTAGATTTTGCATAAAAATAAAATGGTCTGAGGTCAATTTTGAAAATGTGCATGTTTTGTTATGAAAGGAAATTTTGAAAACGACCTTAGTTATTTGTTTTGCATGACTCATGAAATTCTGTTTAAGAATAAAGTACTTTCTGTTATGACTGGTGCAGACATGAGCAAAGTTTTGGCCTTATGTTTCTGAACTATACAAAAGATAGCGAATATGAAAAATTGTGCATAAATTATATTTTTGTGATCTAATGTTGTTCTATTCTGTAAATGTTCTGTACTCTGATGTGATATGATGTAATTTTTGAAACCTTTGGCATGACATTCTGTTTCTATTCTGACATTACCACGGGTGTAAAACTGTGGCTTCTGTTTGGGTTGGTACCAACTTTTCTTTTTTTGGTGCACCCACTGATGCAAACCAAGGAGCTGGACATGCTGATCATACAAGTGGGAATGGAGCTGAATTTGCACAAGACCCTTTGTCACTTCCTAGTGGCCCAATTACAAGACTTAGAGCCAAACGTTTCAAGGAAGCACTAAATGGGCTAATCCAAGAGAATTGGGCTGATTCTAAAAAGACCAAGATGGGCTCAAATAATATTCAAGACTTAGTCCATGTCATCAAGGCAATTGAAGAGGCTAATTAGCACATAGAAATATGATGAATGGTCTGACCATTAAAGGACGTGAATTTGTTAAGTTTCAAGAATATTAAATAGGTGAATGAACTTGGTCTTGCCTGGGTACGTGAAATACATTGAATTTAGTCATTTAGTCATTTCTGGCTGCCTCTAGAAGTCCAAGAGGCCTAAAATTCGTGGGACTTGTTATGTTAATATTTGTGTTGCTTTTAAAGCTGTAGTTATGACTTTTCCTATTCTTGGAGGGTTGTTCCAAGTATATAAAGGGGTTATTTCGAGTTTTAATATCAGATTTGAAATTTCAGAAACTTATTTGTCTTTGTGAGGTCTTGTGTTCCTCTTGGTTCTTCAAAGAACTCCTTGAACTTATCAAGTTAATCTTGTGGCGTTCAAGCTCCAAACTTATCACCTTGATTCTGATTTCTGGGTGTGGCGTTTTCAATCCTTCGTAGTCTTGGTTCTCATCTAGTTGGGTGACTGGTCAAGGCTCAACAAATCTTGTCAATACGATCTTGGGGTTCCAAGCCATCATTGTTATCGGGTTTCTTCACAATTGTTGGTGGAGTTCATATCATTTTGGTATCAGAGCTTTGGTTCTAAGATAAGTTTGTCTATCTTTTATTTTCGTTCTATTTCCTGTAAAAAAAAAAAAAAACGAAAAAAGATATTGTGGAAAAAAAAAAAGGTACACGATTCCAGTAAGAAAACTTCTTCCTTTCAATCTTGTATCTCACCTTATTCAAGTACTTGAACTTTTGATGAGTTTTGGTTGTTTATTTTCTGAATTGCTGCTGGATTATTTTGAATGAGTTTCTTGAAGTTCGATTAAGAACTAAAGAAGACACAGAAGAGTGGAAAAAGGCAAGAGTGCGAGACCATATGAGGGTAAAAGCCGTTTAGAGTGAAAACACGAGTGCAAGTGTATCAATTCTTGAGTGAAACACGTGAGGGAGTGCTTGTGAGGATTCTAACTTTGTTTGCAAATTTTAAAACATGTCTAATAATCAAGAAGAAGACACAACCGAAGAATTTCGACAACCTCCAGTTCCAAACCTCCAAATGCAAGCGATGTTAGGGGAGATGAGGCGTACGTTGAGGGCTGAATTAGAACCTATTCACGAAAGGTTGGACAGGGTAGAAGCAGAAACTCCTAGGGGCAGCAACATGACATCCACAATAGGCAGCATGGTGGGCGTGGTCTGTGGCGGAATGTTGATGGAGAGGCGGAGTCGGAGGAGTTTGATGAGCAATATTTGAACCGAGGCAGGATTGAGCATGGGTATAGAAATAGAGAAGCTAGGATGGGTAGGCCTAGGAGGGATAACGATTTAGGAAATATAAAGATTAAAATCCCATCTTTTCAAGGTAAAAATGATCCTGAAGTTTATTTGGAGTGGGAAACCAAAATGGAGATGGTTTTTTATTGTCACAACTACTCAGAGATAAAGAAGGTTAAGTTGGCTGCAATTGAATTTACCGATTATGCCATTGTGTGGTGGGATCAATTACTGATTAATAGGAGGAGGAATAGAGAGCCACCCGTGGACACTTGGGAGGAAATGAAAATGCTTATGAGGAAGCGTTTTGTACCCAGCCACTATTATAGGGGATTGTATCAAAAATTACAGAGGTTAATTCAAGGATCTAAAAGTGTGGATGAGTATTACAAGGAGATGGAGGTAGCTATGATCCGCGCTAATGTAGAAGAGGACAGGGAAGCCACCATGGCTAGGTTTTTGCACGGTTTAAATCGTGAGATTGCGGATATAGTCGAGATGTAGCACTATGTTGAGTTGACAGATATGGTGCATCAAGCCATAAAGGTGGAGGAACAATTCAAACGAAAGGGATTGGCTTGGAGGGGGCTGCCTATGGCTACAACCAGCTAGTGGAAGACAACTCCAAAAAGGGATGAGCAGCAACAAAATAAGCCAAAATTTGAATCCTCTAAGAATGACAACTTAAAGACCGCCACTACTTCAAGTACAATCGAGACTTCAAGTTCTAAAACACGTGATATTAAATGTTTTAAATGTCAGGGGCGCGGACATATAGCCAGCCAGTGTGTAAACAAGAGGGTGATGGTGATAAATGCCCAAGGAGAGCTTGAGTCAGAAAATGAGGAAGAAGTAGATAATGATGATATGCCATCTATGGAGGATGCTGACGATGAGCAAAATGCTGTGGTTGGAGATTTATTGGTTGCAAGGCGAGTTCTCAATGTGCAGGTTAAGGAGGAAGAAAGTAACCAAAGGGAGAACTTGTTTCATACTCGGTGCTTTGTAAATAACAAAGTTTGCAGTGTCATTATCGATGGTGGGAGTTGTACAAATGTAGCCAGCACTTATTTGGTGGAGAAATTGGCTTTAACTACCTTGAAACATCCTCAACCTTACCGGCTTCAGTGGTTGAATGAATGTGGGGAAATCAAGGTGACAAGACAAGTGTTGGTGGCATTATCCATTGGCAAATATGAGGATGAGGTGCTTTGTGATGTGGTTCCTATGCACGCATGCCATTTACTGTTGGGAAGACCATGGCAGTATGATCTGAGGGTTACGCATGATGGATTCACAAATAAGTATTCCTTCACTCTTAATAGGCAACCTATTACTCTTGTGCCATTAACTCCAAAACAGGTCAGGGAGGACCAATTAAAGTTACAAAGTTCGAATGAAAAAAAAAAGGAAAAGGAAAGGAAAGCCGAAACTGAAAAAAAAGACTTAAAAAAAAAAGGAGAGAAAAACATTGATCAGAGTGAAAAAGAAAGAGAGAGGATTTCGGCTATAGTGAGAGCAAGAGAGGAGAAATTCAATTACATTGCAAAAAAAAGTGAGATCAAGAGAGCATTATTTTCACACCAGCCCCTTATTGTACTCATGTACAAGGAGGCTCTTTTATGTACTAATGATCTCGTCGGTGCTTTGCCGAGCAATATTGTTTCTCTTTTGCAGGAGTTTGAAGATGTCCTTCCTGAAGAGGTACCTTATGGTTTACCTCCAATCCGAGGGATTGAACATCAAATTGATTTCATACCTGGTGCATCAATTCCAAACCGACCTGCTTATAGGAGTAATCCCGAGGAGACCAAGGAACTTCAGAGGCAAGTAAGTGAATTATTGGAGAAGGGGTTTGTGCGTGAAAGTATGAGTCCTTGTGCGGTTCCGGTGCTGTTAGTTCCCAAGAAGGATGGAACATGGAGGATGTGTGTTGACTGCCGAGCCATCAACAACATAACGGTAAAGTATCGTCATCCCATTCCTAGACTAGATGATATGCTGGATGAATTGCATGGTTCTTGTGTCTTTACAAAAATTGATCTTAAGAGTGGATATCATCAGATTAGGATGAAAGAAGGTGATGAATGGAAAACTGCTTTTAAGACTAAATATGGTTTGTATGAGTGGTTAGTGATGCCTTTCGGTTTAACTAATGCTCCGAGCACATTTATGCGTTTGATGAACCATGTTTTGCGAGCATTTATTGGCAGATTTGTAGTTGTGTATTTTGATGATATCCTGATCTATAGCAAAAATTTGGAAGAACATGTAATGCATTTGAAATCTGTTTTGGAAATTCTAAGGAAAGAAAGGTTGTTTGCTAACCTCAAAAAGTGCACCTTTTGCACGGATAAGCTTGTGTTTCTTGGTTTTGTTGTTAGTAAGAGAGGAATTGAGGTGGATGAGGAAAAGGTGAAGGCAATCCAAGAGTGGTCAACGCCTACAACAGTCAGCCAAGTGAGGAGTTTCCACGGCTTAGCTAGCTTCTATAGACGGTTTGTGCGTGATTTTAGTAGCTTAGCCGCCCCTCTTACTGAAGTCATCAAGAAAAATGTGCCGTTTAAGTGGGGAAAAGAACAAGAAAAGGCATTTAGTCTGATCAAAGAAAAGTTAACTAATGCACCTTTGCTTGTTTTACCTAACTTTGCTAAAACTTTTGAAATTGAGTGTGATGCTTCAGGCATAGGTATTGGAGCTGTTTTGATGCAAGAAGGCCGTCCAATTGCTTATTTCAGTGAAAAGTTGAGTGGGGCAGCCCTAAATTACCCTACTTATGATAAGGAGATGTATGCCTTGGTGAGGGCTTTGGAAAATTGGCAACACTATCTATGGCCAAAGGAGTTTGTGATTCACACAGATCATGAGTCTTTGAAGCATTTGAAAGGACAGCAAAGGTTGAACAAACGCCATGCCAAGTGGGTGGAATTCATTGAAACATTTCCGTATGTGATCAGATATAAGCAAGGTAAGGAAAATGTGGTGGCTGATGCATTGTCCCGAAGGTATGCCTTACTTTCCATTTTAGATACAAAAATGCTTGGCTTTGAATACATTAAGGAATTGTATGCTCAAGATTCTAATTTTGGTGATGTGTTTAATGCATGTGAAAAAATGGCGTTTGGTAAGTTTTATAGGTATGATGGATTTTTGTTTCGGGAAAATAAACTGTATTTGCCAATATGTTCTTTGCGCGAATTGCTTGTGAGAGAAGCTCATGGTGGTGGTTTGATGGGTCATTTTGGTGTAGCTAAGACTTTAGGAATTTGCTTACAATAGAAGTATACATTCTGCAACTAAGTTTTCACCATTTGAAATTGTTTATGGCTTTAACCCATTGTCACCTTTGGATTTAACTTCTTTACCTTTGAGTGAACGTGTGAACTTAGATGGCAAAAAGAAGGCAGAATTTGTAAAGATGATTCATGAAAAGGCACGGCTGAACATTGAAAGGAGGACTAAACAATATGTCCATCAAGCCAACAAGGGACGTAAGAAGGTAGTGTTTCAACCAGGAGATTGGGTTTGGTTGCACTTAAGGAAGGACCGTTTTCCAGAGAAGCGGCGTTCAAAACTCCTACCTCGGGGTGACGGGCCATTTCAAGTAGTAGAACGCATCAATGATAATGCCTACAAGCTTGACTTACCAGGTGAGTATGGTGTCAGTGCAAGCTTTAATGTTGCTGATTTGTCTCCTTTTGATGTAGGTGATGATTTGAGGACAAATCCTTCTCAAGAGGGGGAGAATGATGCAAACCAAGGAGCTGGACATACTGATCATACAAGTGGGAATGGAGCTGAATTTGCACATGACCCTTTGTCACTTCCTAGTGGCCCAATTGCAAGACTTAGAGCCAAACGTTTCAAGGAAGCACTAAATGGGCTAATCCAAGAGAATTGGGCTGATTCTAAAAAGACCAAGATGGGCTCAAATAATATTCAAGACTTAGTCCATGTCATCAAGGCAATTGAAGAGGCTAATTAGCACATAGAAATATGATGAATGGTCTGACCATTAAAGGACGTGAATTTGTTAAGTTTCAAGAATATTAAATAGGTGAATGAACTTGGTCTTGCCTGGGTACGTGAAATACATTGAATTTAGTCATTTAGTCATTTCTGGCTGCCTCTAGAAGTCCAAGAGGCCTAAAATTCGTGGGACTTGTTATGTTAATATTTGTGTTGCTTTTAAAGCTGTAGTTATGACTTTTCCTATTCTTGGAGGGTTGTTCCAAGTATATAAAGGGGTTATTTCGAGTTTTAATATCAGATTTGAAATTTCAGAAACTTATTTGTCTTTGTGAGGTCTTGTGTTCCTCTTGGTTCTTCAAAGAACTCCTTGAACTTATCAAGTTAATCTTGTGGCGTTCAAGCTCCAAACATATCACCTTGATTCTGATTTATGGGTGTGGCATTTTCAATTCTTCGTAGTCTTGGTTCTCATCTAGTTGGGTGACTGGTCAAGGCTCAACAAATCTTGTCAATACGATCTTGGGGTTCCAAGCCATCATTGTTATCGGGTTTCATCACAATTGTTGTGGAGTTCATATCACCCACTTTGGAAACAAAGTGCTTTTTTACGTGGTCTTTCCTTTATGCACACTCGAGGCTCCGAGAATGATAAGGGGAAGATTCACATTTTGTTTCTGCTCGGTTGGCCGCCGGGGTTTGCACAATCCTACCACGGGGATTAAACATGGAATTCTGTTCTGATATGATGTTTCAGTTATGCTTTGCCAAGGGAATTTTGAATAAGAATATTGTGAACTTTCGCTCTGATATTTTTGCTAACATGTTCTGACTCTGCATTCTGAAAATAAAAAGTGTTTTGTTCTGCATTTTGAAATCTGTAAATGCTCATGTTTGCATACTAGTATATGTTCTCTGCTTACTGAGTTGTTGATAACTCACCCTCTCTTATCTCCAATATTTTCAGATGATTTTTGGATGTTTCAGCTGATGATCAGGACTATAAAGAATTGGGTGAGATGACTTAAGAATAGTGGATTAAGAATAGAAAGCTTTTGATGAATATTGGTATTTTTTATAATTATATTGTTGAAATGTGAGTTTAAGTGACATGCAGAGAAGTTGGTAATTTTTGGGGTTATTGTATTACGAGTATGTGTGGTTAATTAAATTTGAAGTGTTTACGTTGGATTTGGAGCTTTTGGAAGAGTATTAGCAATGTTGGAGTTGATTATCATGTAATTTGAGTTAACTCTTCGGACCTTCGGGGACATGGCGTTACAGTCTGCCTCTGTCCCATCAACTCAGTTGTTGCTTTCTTCTCATAATCAAGCACAATTGTAGCATGCATAAGCTCCTGGTGCATGCCATCAATCTCTGCTCTTAAAAGAGGAATATGTTGATTATCAACTTTCAATCTTAAAATGTCCTTTGTGAGGCTTTGAACTTGTGTTCAACTTCTTAAGGGGCTCTCACGAAATTCTATTTGAAATAACACATAAATTTGGTGTTGCTGGTCTTTCTGACCTCTCTTCTTCGAAATGTTAGGGAGTGCATAAGGAATGAGATCTGCTATTTCTTTCTCCCTCTTCTCATTCTCTTCAAGCTGAATGGCATTTTGATGCCACCATTCATGAAGAGCAAACCCTTCCTCTGGCTCCATCTCAGTCGGTAGTGGGAGCACTGGCCCATCTGAGACAAAAGCGTCGTCATCAGCGCCATTTTGACTTAAAACCGTAACCATTTTCATTCTTCACATGGATCTAATCATACGGAGACTGGGAGTAGCTAGCGTTGGATCATCAAATACAAAGATCCCCAGAGAGTCAGAGGCATGGTCAAAAGTGATGTCACCATCCGCAAGGAACCCTCGGAAGAAGTCTCCTGCGGCAGTTGTGAAGCTGGAGTAGGATACGGATCTGTCACTGTAGCCATCGAAGTTCTCATCGTCGTCATCAACAAATGACAATCAGAATAGTTCACATTCATCTCCTCACTCGAGGGAAATGGATCGTTCTCCTCCTTCAATTAGGTATCATCTGTCGCTTTGTGCACTACCGACTTTTGAGTTTCTTCAGTTGAATCCGTTGTTGTTTTCTTCGCTTCAAGAACAATATAACCATCGTCAAATATTGATGTCCCTATCAACATAACATCATCTTCTAAAACAACTCCTTTGTGTCTCACTTGGTGTTGTTCCAACGGATAGATGCTTCTCCTATAAACATATTTGATATTGAGCTTCACATAGTAAATACTGAAGAAATAATCAACTAAAATTTTTAAATTTTTTTCTTTTGAACATTTCACTGTAAGGACCATTTCTCCAGGATCTCTATACAATTCATCATAGAGTGCACGGTGATAATTTTGAAAACATACTTGAAGTTTTGCATTACTCAGCTTCATGGCAAGATCATCGACTCTAGATACCACTTGTTAAGACCTTGCTAATTATCTTCTTTTTTGCTAGTTGGTTGTATGCAAGATCACAAATGGATGAACATGCAGGCTGCGTGTGAGAGTAAATGGATGAGCACAAGTTGTTTGAAAAAAGGCATTAGAGCCACACCATTAATTGATAGAGGTCCTTATTCAAGGGAGGACCAATATCCATACATGAAATTCAACTACAGATTCAACTTAGACAAGACTCTAGAATAATTCCCTTCCATCTCTCTACTCTCACCTAATACCCCATACAATTCTCACAGCATATCCCATAACAGAAAAAGGAAGTAACGGTGAAATGACTAATAAAAACAACAGTACTAAATGACAGACTAAAAGTCCCAAAACGCACAACTTTAACCAAAACGCACACTTCACTAACACTAATACTAAACGGCACTGTGCAGATCTCCAGGACGACGACGTCTCAGTTGGATTCATAACATATACTCTCCCACCAAAGCTTCCAACTTGGATAAAGCCTAGTGCCTAACCCCAATGTAGCCCTTGGTGGATCCTGCGACTACTCGGATGGGGCATGGATCTACGACCACCAGCCGAGACTGGCAAGGTATGATGGCTCGTGCAAGGAGATATTCAAGGGCTGGAATTGCATCTCCAACAACAAATGCAATTATTGGGAACTCACCAAGTGGCGGTGGAAGGGCGGCGCTGTGATTTCCCGCTGTTCGATCCCGTTTACTTTCTTGAGAAGTACAAGAACACCAACATCGGTACTCTCTCCCTCTTTAGTTAAGCAGTAATTTCTGTAGTGTTGCCCTGAAGAATTGAGTCATCATGCTACTTGTATAACCTATGAAAGTTTAACAGTGCAGGGTTTGTTGGGGATTCCTTGAATAGAAACATGTTCATTTCTCTATTTTGCACTCTGAAACGTGTTTCCAGTGAAGTGAAGAAGTGGCGGCTAGCTGGTGCTGATCGTGGATTTACTTTTCTGAACCATAATCTTACCATCGCATATCACCACACAAATCTTTTGGCTCACTATGATAGATAAGGTCTCTAATTGCGTGAAGTACTTCACAATGACATGAATAAAAGCTTTTATTATTGTGAAGGCACAAATGATTGTGTTTTATTTCAGCTCGCTGATTACCAGACCCATATAGGGAGGTATAAACAACTTCTAGAAAAAGGCATGTTATTGAATGGTCTAAAAAAGGAATTTTGATTCCTTTGGGAAATTTTCAACTCCTTGACAAAGGCCTGTGCACCCCAGGATTATTCAAAATTTTATTCTTGGACATCCGATGCTAATAAAAAAATAGTTATTCAGGAATGTGGTTGGCAACAATGAGTAGATTAGCTTACATTTTATCATTGGTGGTTAAGAAGGGTGATGAAACTGATGCTTGGTTAGTTGGTTGCAATTTGGATGTTCAATTAACTTCTTCTCATGCCTAAGTTGAAGCTATAGACCGTGCAGTTCTTCAATTTCTTTTTCGTTTGGGGGGTCCTCAAATGCATGAGATTGCCTCGGTATTCATGAATTATAAGGTGTTGAACATAATAGTTTGTTTCTTTTTCTTAGTCGTTTAGTTGATTTTGTGCACATTATATTCTACAGTTTTGGGTAATTTAGGCTTGCTCTGGTCCTGTTTCGTGCAGGTGGTCAGCTAATGCTAATGGTGGTGTGTTGGAATCTCTTGGATTTAGAGAGGGTTTTACACTTGATGTTGATGTTCCAGAAGGCACGTGGGCGGGTGCACCAGCCTTCCATGATATTCTAATTTTTAACTCAGGACACTGGTAAATTTATGCCCTCCAAATATCCTAGGGAATTGATAACTACTGGCCATATGACCATTGAAATTTACCATTGCTTGTATGACAGAGCCAGTTAGTGGTGCTGTTTACTCTTCTGCTTATGATTTATTCTGTCCTTATATTTGTTATTTTTGACTATGGGAACAGTTTTAAGAGCAAGAAGATATCACTGATCCTTTATGTGGCCTTTTTTGGTTCTTGTTAATAGGTGGTGGGCTCTTTCAAAGTTTGACCCTGTGAAGTCACCCTGTCATACCTCCAATACCACCTGATGTTGGCCTGGATATGGTTTTAAAGCACATGGTACAGGATTGAATATTTTTTTATTATTTAATTTTAAGTAATTGCGAAGAAGATATAGGCTTATACAAAATGGTTGTCCAACGTGTGACGCCCGCAAATTCCGCTTGGGATCGGACGGACATTTGAAGCGTCGAGACATGCAACACAAGGTTACCTGCCCCCGTTCATGACATATAAGATGCAATATTCCTAACATGCATCTAGCATTATGCAATATTCGCAGCGGATAATTTTTCTTTTTAGCAATACTATGCACCAAACCGAAATATCCCAAATACTTAAAACATACTTCATACATAATGACATACTAAACAACTGAGATCACAATATTAATCCATATGGTTGTGATCAAAAGAGTGATGGAGATTGAACTCTACAAATACAAGTAGTAATCTGAGGTAACTACTGTATTAACACCTACATCGCATCGTCGCTTAGTCGACCATTTCCAGTTGGTCGATTCCCGATTCTCCTTCAGATCCTGTAACAAAATCTACCATTCGGGGGAATGGTAGTTGGGACTACCACAGTGAGATTTGATTACAAATCTCAGCAAGTTAACAGGAAACTTCCACACAGGTTAATGATGCATGCATGGCAGTAAAAGCATGAATGCATAATCAAATCGTAAGTAATCATAGCATAACTTGACATACAACATAACATAACTGGCATAACTTAAACTGAAACTGAAGCTTAGCATGAACGTGACTTGAAACATAACATGGACTTCAAACATAACATGAACGTGAACATGCATAATTTGAACTTGAACTTGAGCATGACATAACATAAATGTGAACTTGGAACATAACGTAAACGTGAACATAACATAACATGAACTTGGAACATATTCTTGTCTCATGGGATTACCATGATTGCGTGAACGTAAATTTGGAATCTTATTCAATAGACTTAATCATTAACATGACCATATGGGTGCTACACAGGTCCCCTTGAGCCGTGTGTCCCTGCCGATTACCGCATCACATCACAGGTTTCTATACCAGCTGTGAGTGCGTTAATACGTACTCCACAGTTGTTGTGGCCCCACGTATTCTACGTGTCACAATTGCTGTGTCTCACGTAGTGTATGCTCCACAGTTGTTGTGGCCCCATACTTCATGCTCCACAGTTGTTGTGGCCCCATGACTTATCTGCTTGTGCCACACTTGCTGTGGACACACATAACATAATATGTGGCACCATCGGCGTTAGTGCCTAGCGCGCTCCAGTGACCAGCTAATTAGGCCCCATTCGCAACCTGTTGACTGTACTTCGTCAACCCAGGGAATTTCACACCTATTTAGACACTCCAGCGTGAACAAAGGAGTTCCACTAGGATATTACCCCATCCTAGTGCTTAGGGTCGTGATTGACATGAATGACTTAACTGGCAGACATGACATTTCGTAACATGACGTAACATGAACGTGACATAAAAGACAGAAATCTTGACGTAACATAACGTGACATGAACGTAGGACGACAGACATGACATACTTCGAGACATAAATGTAACAGAGAACATTTCATAACATGTTATACATGTAACATGCAACATTTCGTAACATGGCATACCATATAACATACAACATTTCTTAACGTGGCGTAACACGCGACAATGAATATTACATGACAAGAAATACATGTAACAGATGGCATACTTAACTTAACATGACATACTTGCAATGTATAGCATGTATAGCAATACGTGACAGAATATCTTGTGTAACAGATGAATAATTCATGACATAATAAATTCTGTGTAACAGATAAATATGTAATGACTTGGCATGGCACATATGATAACATGCATACATACAATTTAGTTCCCTTACTTATCACACATACACATTAAATTGATAGTAAGTTAAAAGCTAACTTACCTCGATTTTCGCGCTTCGAGACAAAACTCAAGTGCGATAACGGGAAACTGAAAGTAGTGATTTCTAAAAATTAGAACTTAATCACTAACAATTAGGAATATGGAAAAATATCAACTTAGAGTAAAATTACCATTTTACCCTCTACATGTGGGAAAATGACTATTTTACCCCTAACTTAAGGATTTGCATCATAACTTCAAAAATCACCAAAATTTACATACCTTATGTAAATTTTGTCCTAAACTCAAATATCAATTCATAAAAATTTAAAACCAAACACAACCATCAAAACTCTATATGGCCGAAACTTACAAAGGCTATTTCCTTTGCTTTTTGTTGTAATTCTTTCAAATCTCAAAACTCATGATTAAATCAAAATTTTTCTTCTACTACACTCATAACATATTCTTAAGAATAATCATGTTTTGAATCATGAAAAAAAGTCATCAAAATCACTAAAACCATACTTGAACTTTTTGGTTTCTCTTCAAAGTTCAAAACAGAATTTTGTTTCTAACTTGTTTTGATCAACCTCTTGATCCATGACTTATAAAGAAGTGATCTTCAAACCAAAACATCACATGGTTCAAAAAGGTGTCCTAAAACAGATCCAAGCTTCAAACTCAAGATCACATGGGTAAACATCAACAAAAACATAAATTTAGCCAAGAACATCATCACTTTGGCCTAACCGAATATCTCCTTCCATAAAATTTCATATGTTCGAAACTAACATCAAATATCTTCAAAATAACATTCTAACAAGTATATAAGATGCTTAGGATCTTCCAATAAAAATATCAAAGCCATTGGAATAAGATTAAACCATAAAAGATTTAAACTTTCTCAAAACAGAAACTGTTTTTCCTCTTCCAGTTTCTAAGTTTCTAGACCTAAGAAAATATTTCACCAAAACTTTTAATCATGCAACAAATCCTCAACCAATAATCATATACACATGTTAACAGTACTCCATAAAAATTTCGGACCAAGATCTATTCATTAGCTTGGTCAAAAACTACAAAATATAACACACTCTCCAGTTTATCGCCCAGAATGACCTTTCTGGGGTCTAAACAACTTTTTACCAATCAAATGATCTCCAAATGGAACAAATAAGATATCCACGTAAACTATACTCCAAAATAAACAACTTGTATGAAGGAAACGTTGCGAGGAAACACTTACAAAAGCTTCGAAACAGGCATTCAAAAGAGGTACAAAAAACTGTCCGAGAGTGTCTTTCGTGTTCTATAAAGGAAAAGTGTAAAGGAGAGTTGCTTTTTCGTGGGAAGTGGACTGAAGAGCTTCTTACACAAGCTATGTAAAGTGATAGGACTGAAGGAATGGTTGAGTGTTGGCCTTTTCTTCTCATAAAAATCAGACCAAGATCTTTTCTTAAGGTGGAGTGTAAGAGGGAATGAGTGAGGTGGCCCTTTAGCTATGTCTTTCAAGAACCTTCTAGGCTCTTCTTGTACAGATCTGGCCAGCCAAGTGGGGGTACAAAACTTAGCCATGAAGCAATCCTATGGTGAGCAAATTCGTGGGCCTTAATGGGCCTAAACCGAATGGGCCTAAAATTTGGGGTTTAAAGAGGGTTTGGGTTGCTATCAAGCCCAAATCCAATATCACTTGGCCCAATCAATTTTTTCAAGGTTAACAAGGTTGGATAATGATGTTCTAACACAAATTTGAAGGATTAATAGCATGTGGAAGTGATTTAATCAAGTGATTAAACACAATGCTAGAAAACGGATTAGAAAATGTTTAGAGGCCAACTTTAGGGTTTTGGGGAAACCGTTTAGGGTTTCGATTTCAACCATGCTTTTGGGCTTTCGATTGGATGCCCACCATTTAGAATTTCACTAGGATTGAAAACCTCTTTGATCTGGCACAATTTGGTTGAGCAGATGAAACAAAGTTTTGCTTAAGCGACATGATCTCACACCTTGATTTCTTCAAATCCAACAAACGTTCCTTATGGTGCCAAGTGTCTAAAATTATTCACTAAGTGTGGCTAAGATCTTGCCAAGTGTCCAAATAAAACTTCTCTAATCCAATTTGGACATTCCACACTGTGATTTCGAAACACTGTAATTGGTGCGCTTATCGAGGTTACTATTCACTTCGAAAAAGTGAATCATAAACTTAGTACTAAAAATTCCTAAATATTCATATTAACCTTTAGTGAAAATCTTTTACCGAAATTTAACCTCGAAGTGCCCCTAAAAATAATTTCACAATTTCCAACAGACGTTTCGTCCGGAATTATGAAAATAGGATATTGTGCCATAAAATCATAAATAATCCACTGAGTGTAATGACGTAGACCATAATGCATTCTGACACTTCTAACCACCTCAAATAAATAAAACTCATATTTCTAGCAGCATAGTGAGTGATAACACTGACTATGTTGACAGACTAAAACCTATGCAATAGGTCGATTCGTAAAAACTTATGAGATTTTCACGAGATTCCTAAAGTCAATAGAAATTCCGCCAATGAATTTCTAGCGGGCTGTTACATCCTCCCCTCCTAAAAAAAAAATTTCGTCCTCGAAATCGACGTAAGTACAAACATAAAATACGCTCAAAAGAAAAAGTTGCTTACCAACTTATTGCCCATCACTGGATGCCTCTTCACGCCCAAGGGGCAGGTCTCGTTCTTCTTGAAATAACGCCTCCTTCTCGTAGTCAACACTATTCTTATCTATAACCATCACATGGTTATACAAAAAGACTATCACTATAACATTAAGGCATAACAATCCCAAAGATTACTGACTAAACTTAATGACTTCTAGACTTTTTAGGTTACTGACTCCTTGCTTAAAAGAAATCACTATTCTCTTCACTATTCAATGAATTATCCACAACGTGTATATATATCTACCATTCTTAACTCTTTCTCTCTCAAATCATATCAATTTGTACTGGAGTCCTTCCACAAGGTAGGTCAAATCGTACCAGCATACTCTCTAAATCTAAAACTTCAAGTATTCATGCAGTTCAATTTGGAAGAATTTAATCCATACACAACTGAATTCCCATTCTCTATTTCCTCAAGGAATTATATCTGCCTAGGACTAGCTTACTCCTTCATAATCACCACGAATCGTTCCTCCTCCTAGGTGGTACCTTGATAAACGATCAGCTATTAACCTCAACTCAAGAGTTTCTCTCTTATGATTAACATAGCTCTTCTGTCCATCATGAGTTACCTTTTATTCTGACTCTAATCCAAAGAATTTGTTCTTACTGCTCACGTAAATCCTTAAGACAAGCTTTTACTCCCCATATAAAAGTCTCCAATATAAGGGCAATCTAGGTTTCCACAAACACGGTGCTTCGCCAGAAACCATTTATTCGCGATTGGTTAAAACTATTATCATAAGTGAATCCTACTAAGGCCAAAGCTTCTCCCACACACTGTACTCTTCCGAACACAAATTTCATTGTAACATTCGAATCAAAACAAACTCCAAATACTTGGGATACTAATTCATCAACCTTGAATATCCTTCCTCGTACTACTAAAAGATATTCCATATCTACACTGGTATGAATAGAAATACTCTTAATGAAAAATGTTACTCTTACCACCTGGTAACAATTCAGAGTACGAACTAAACGTACAATACCACAATCACTAAAAATAGGGCCTCGCTTAAATCAAACTGCGTACAAGTTATAAACCTCAATGATTTAACTTACCTAAAGTATCAATAATGCACTAGTACCATCAATTGTAATCTAATCAACCTTAGATAAGCTTAACAATATAGAGGTCTTAGAAAAAATACCAGTGACGGTGCCAACTCCTTTAGTTCCTGGGGCGTCAGCATCTGCGTCTCTAGAAGTACTTGCATACACTTAAGCTAGTACTGGAGGTCGTGGCTTTGGTTTGGAATCTCGAATGGGAATAGTTCCATTTCTCCGGCCTCTTTTGGGACAATTTGATCAAATGGTCAGGTTGGCCACATCTGAAATAGAGTCCTAAGGTAAGTTTGCAATTGCCTCCATGGTTCTTTCCTGACATCCCACATATTGGGTATGTGGTTAGTATTGTGCTTCCAGTCTCGATGCCTTTTCCCTTATCTGGTCCAGTAGATATCTTCTTCATTTCTAGATTTTCTTCAGTAGCAGACAATGAAGTTCTCTTTCATTCGGTATTGATCTGGATCGCTAGACCTCTCTGCTCAGCCTCTACTATCGCGGCCACGTTTACTAACTCTTGGTAATTCTTTATTCTTAGGCAAGCTACTTGGCTATGGATCCATGGCTAAAGTCCAGCTTGAAACTTTCGTGCCTGCATCCTTTGAGTAGAAATCAA